>NC_137867.1:10017779-10060279 GCF_963924005.1 Protomyctophum bolini | reverse complement strand
TCATCCTCTCAATGTGTGTCAAAAAAGGTTGCCAAATGGTGTAAAATTGTCAAGCACCGGCGTACCCTCTTTTGTTTTATTTAACCACCCGAGGTACTTAAACTAATGAAAACAACGCAAAACTGAAATGAAAAAAAAAAAAAAAACACATTTTCGTTAACTGAACTGAATGAAAACTATAATAGACAAAAAACGATGACGAACTGAAACTGTATTGTTTGTTTACAAGTAAACAAGTAAAAAACGAGCCAACGTTGGCTCGTAAAAAAATGTGAAAAGCTGCCTCATGGTGGTGCTATAACATGGCATTCTGGAAAGGTTTGGGCAGAGGTTCTTCGTTGGCATCCAGGCGAGAGAGTGTGGCATCGGCTGGCTTAACATTCCTCAGAAATTATATTATTATTATTATTATTACCATTATTATTTAAAAAAATCACACCTGTGTGAACTGAGTGGTGCAACCCCCACCACCTCTCTCTCTCTCGCTCTCTCGCTCTCTCTCTTTCTCACTCTCATTAGCAGGCAACAGTGCAGCACTGTCCCTCTCTCTGTTTCTGGCACAACAGCGCCCCTACTGGTACTCAGTCATATACTGGTTTTATTGTCCCTGTCAAAAGGAATCCGTTATAATAGATTAGACATTTTCCATTTCATTTACCGTTTAACCCATTCTGAAACGGGAAACCCGTTTTGGTGTCGGCGTCATGTCATGCTTTAGCTATTGAAAAATAGCAAGATCTACAAGCTCGTAGCGCGCCACCGAGTGGCGCGCTACGAGCTTGTAGATCTGCTATTTATTTATTTTTATCGAAGAACGACTGACATTTTTTTTATAGAATCTGATCTCAGGTCAGAATGGGTCAATCAGACCAGTGTGTGTGTGTGTGTGTGTGTGTGTCCAGTGGAAACCTCGTATGAATCAGATCTCAGGTCAGAATGGTGTTAACTGAACTCTCCCTCCCCGTCCCGTCCCGTCAGGGTGGGCGCCAACGACGAGCCGCACGGCGTGTTTGCCCTGGACCCCGCCCTCCAGTCCATAGAGCTGCTGTTTGGAGACGACGACGACGTGAGCCGAGTTCTGCTGCTCAACGTCAGCCGCCGGGCCGGGCCCTTCGGCGCCGCCAGCGTGGGCTACCGGGTCAGCGGAGCGTGGGCGCCGGAGGGGGAGGGGGAGGAGGGGGGGGAGGACGGTCCTCTGGGGGCCCAGGCTGTAGGACGGCTGCTGGTCGGAGACGGGGAGACGTTCGCCACCGTGACCCTTCACATCAGCAGCCAGGTGAGGTGCTGGTGGGGGGGAAAAAATCTTCTATTAAAATCCTCCGGTTTTCTGAAATAAATGAGACCTATACAAGCTCGTGGCGCGCCACCTATATGAGCTTGTAGATCTGCTCTTTTCCAATAGCTCAAGCATGATGGCATAATGCTTAAACACCAAAAAGGGGTTCGCGCCCAACATGGGTTAAGTAAAAGTGTCGATACTGCAATGTGGTACTAATCCATTACAAAGTACAAATCTGGAATCCAAAATGTACTTTTAAGTACAAAAAGTAGAAGGTACTCATTTTGCAGAATGTCTCATTTCAAGTTTTCAAATATTTTGAAAATGGCAATTGTACTACTCTCGACTGCTACTTTTACTCAAGTACATTGAGTAGAATTCCGGACTTTTACTCGTGACAGAGTGTCTCCACAGTATATCGCAGCATTGATACTTTTAAGTCGGCGTAGACACTTTGAGTATACTTTTTTCCCACACCACTGACTCGCGTGGTCTCCGCAGGTGTTTCTGTCGCTGGGTGAGAACTTCTCTGTGGAGCTGACCGACGTCACCCTGGTGGGTCCTCTCCTCGGCACCCCGCCTCGCCTGCAGGCTGACGCCAGCGCCGCTGTGGTCTCTGTGCCAGAGGAGGCTGCTAGTTCAGAGGTGAGTCTGACCGCTGTGGTCTCTGTGACAGAGGAGGCTGCTATAGTTCAGAGGTGAGTCTGACCGCTGTGGTCCCTGTGCCAGAGGAGGCTGCTAGTTCAGAGGTGAGTCTGACCGCTGTGGTCTCTGTGCCAGAGGAGGCTGCTATAGTTCAGAGGTGAGTCTGACCGCTGTGGTCTCTGTGCCAGAGGAGGCTGCTATAGTTCAGAGGTGAGTCTGACCGCTGTGGTCTCTGTGACAGAGGAGGCTGCTATAGTTCAGAGGTGAGTCTGACCGCTGTGGTCTCTGTGCCAGAGGAGGCTGCTATAGTTCAGAGGTGAGTCTGACCGCTGTGGTCTCTGTGCCAGAGGAGGCTGCTATAGTTCAGAGGTGAGTCTGACCGCTGTGGTCTCTGTGCCAGAGGAGGCTGCTATAGTTCAGAGGTGAGTCTGACCGCTGTGGTCTCTGTGCCAGAGGAGGCTGCTATAGTTCAGAGGTGAGTCTGACCGCTGTGGTCTCTGTGCCAGAGGAGGCTGCTATAGTTCAGAGGTGAGTCTGACCGCTGTGGTCTCTGTGCCAGAGGAGGCTGCTATAGTTCAGAGGTGAGTCTGACCGCTGTGGTCTCTGTGACAGAGGAGGCTGCTATAGTTCAGAGGTGAGTCTGACCGCTGTGGTCTCTGTGCCAGAGGAGGCTGCTATAGTTCAGAGGTGAGTCTGACCGCTGTGGTCCCTGTGACAGAGGAGGCTGCTATAGTTCAGAGGTGAGTCTGACCGCTGTGGTCTCTGTGCCAGAGGAGGCTGCTATAGTTCAGAGGTGAGTCTGACCGCTGTGGTCTCTGTGACAGAGGAGGCTGCTATAGTTCAGAGGTGAGTCTGACCGCTGTGGTCTCTGTGACAGAGGAGGCTGCTATAGTTCAGAGGTGAGTCTGACCGCTGTGGTCCCTGTGACAGAGGAGGCTGCTATAGTTCAGAGGTGAGTCTGACCGCTGTGGTCCCTGTGACAGAGGAGGCTGCTATAGTTCAGAGGTGAGTCTGACCGCTGTGGTCTCTGTGACAGAGGAGGCTGCTATAGTTCAGAGGTGAGTCTGACCGCTGTGGTCCCTGTGACAGAGGAGGCTGCTATAGTTCAGAGGTGAGTCTGACCGCTGTGGTCTCTGTGCCAGAGGAGGCTGCTATAGTTCAGAGGTGAGTCTGACCGCTGTGGTCTCTGTGACAGAGGACGCTGCTATAGTTCAGATAATTCAGAGGGGAGTCTGACTGCCGGAGACTCTTGAGTGCTTGAGATAATTGCAACGAGACAAAAACCGCATTAGGACCAGGAGACCAGATTCTATATCGTCTCAAGCACCCCAAAAATGATATGTTTCACCTCATTCACCGTTCGCTGTGAAATAATATAAGATTTGAACGTTTAAAATAATGGTCCCAGGTCTTAATGGGACAAAAACGAAAGCGATGTATTGCCGATTATCGGTAGATTGGCTAGTACTTTTTGGGTGCACGGCTCTGGGCATGAATTGAGCATGAGAACCCCCAGCTGCTGACGAGGCGAGGTATGAGATGAGACGAACACCGTTGACATGGAGTTTTAGAAGAGACCTGCCATTTTACACGGGATGAGAAGAGGAATATTTTGTGTCACGTCCACTGGGAAAATGTTAACCTCGCCTCGTCTCCGTTTCAAAGGTCTGTATGATCCGTGCGGGAGCGGATGATATGGTTACGTCATGTTGTAGTGTTGTTTTGTATAGTCGACAGACAGGGACAACAGGCGACGGCAACTTCCTTTTTCCCTCTCAATAAATGCTCTCGTTGTGCCCAGGCTAGGAAAATGAAATGGGTTGTGCCCAGGCTAGGAAAATGAAATGGGTTGTGCCCAGGCTAGGAAAATGAAATGGGTTGTGCCCAGGCTATAGGAAAATGAAATGGGTTGTGCCCAGGCTAGGAGAATGAAATGGGTTGTGCCCAGGCTAGGAAAATGAAATGGGTTGTGTCCAGGCTATAGGAAAATGAAATGGGTTGTGCCCAGGCTAGGAAAATGAAATGGGTTGTGCCCAGGCTAGGAAAATGAAATGGGTTGTGTCCAGGCTATAGGAAAATGAAATGGGTTGTGCCCAGGCTAGGAAAATGAAATGTGTTGTGCCCAGGCTAGGAAAATGTACGTCTTCTCTGCTGTACAGTATAGTGTACAGCGAAAAAGATCTTCTAAATCCTCCAGTTTTCTGAAATAAATATTTTCACGTTTTTTTCAAAAATAGCAGACCTACTTGTAGATCTGCTATTTTTCAATAGCTAGAATTATAACAATGTTTTAAACACCAAAAGGGGTTCCCGCCCAAAATGGATTAAAGCATTTTAAAACCAAATAGCCAAAACTTGATTTGTATTTTTTTAATGCAATACTTACAATGTCTCAAAAATGATTAAAGTTATGGTACAATATTGTTTTAATGTGCAAATTACTGTCCTCCCCAGATAGTTTTGGATTTATCATTGCTAGTAAATTGCTGACTTATTTGATATTTTACAGTTTAACCACGCAGTTTCTTAAACAGAGGATCCTGAAATATGTCAAACCTCACCGTCAACATAACAAAAACAACTTTATATTCATAAAACATCATACAAAACCTTACATCAACCAGCAACACATCAGCTCACCATTGATTTATTTTATTGAATATTTTGGAAACGCCATAATGTCACCAACATAATACACAAATTAACGTTTATTTTAGACTATGCCCCGAGTCTCCATTCAAAGATGGATGGTATCTTTTTTTGGCCACCAGAGGGCAGACTTGGACCAGCTACTCTGTATCTAATTCCTGCAGTTGGTTTGCCTTATTGACTTTAGTTTAATGTTAAACATACAGCCTTCTATCATAGTAACTGAGTTAGTGCTGGCTTTATCTCTGGGAACATTGAACTTGTTTTATGTCAGGCCCAATGTAACAAAACTGACATTACCGAAAGAGAAAATTATCCTATTTAACTCATTGTCATGACTGGCAGAATTGATTTCAGTCTGTGTCCTTTCCCTGTCCCTTATTCCCTTATTTTGCAACTGCGACCAGTGACACTTTTGTTATGTACAGTACTGTAGGGTAGGGACTAGTCACACGCTTTGATGTAGAGTAGTCCCCATTTTGGTGGAAACTCATATAGAGCCTTGAGGGACTTCTGGTCAACCCAAGTATAGGGTATATAAGCCATAGTGTTCTCTATTGAAGTGTATCAATACTGAAATGCTCGGATACAAGTAAGTCTGGAATTACAATTTGACTTGAATAAAAGTCTAAAAGTATCGGTATAAAAATGTACTTAAAGGGGAATACCACTCATTTTCAACATTTTACTGTCATTAATATACCTTTTGAGCTGAAATAATAAAAAAGTCCCCCATTCTGTGTTTCCTAGAACTGGAGTTAACATTAACATTGTGATTCACAATGTTAATGATAAAATGATAAAAATGATAAAGTACAGTACTTGAGTAAATGCACTTAGTTACTTTACACCACTGCAACCGAGTTTCCCTGTGGATCAATGGCGGTTCTACATCCCTGCTGTCGGGGAGAAACCACCTAACTCCAAAATGTAAAACAAAGCAATACTCCCTCGTCAAAGTTGGTGTTGTGACTTTATATATATATATATATATATATATATATATATATATATACTTACATGAGAGGGGGAGAGTTTGTGTGGGTCCAATGGAGTTGGGTGTTTTTGTCCAAAGCCCTTTTTAATACTTTTCATTGGTTCCAAATTCTTATAACCAACACACAGATGTAAAGGGTGTTCAGTAGCATTGACTCATGGGAAAGAAAAATCTAAAACAGTATTATATTATGCCTGTCTGTATAGGTTGGCTAACAGTATTATATTATCCCTGTCTATATAGGTTGGCTTTGCTTACCTGGCCCTGCGGGTGTCCAACATGGAGACGGGCGATTGCCTGGCGGAGGTGACCCGAACGGGGCTGTTCGGCGGTGTCAGTGTGGAGTGGAGTGCGGGGTACCCGCCTGGACAAGCCCCTCTAGGAGTCAGTCCTGGAGTGGTCACCCCCAGCTCAGGTAAGAAGACACGCCAGTCTGCTGTGTCTTTCTAGTTCCATATCTAGAGATCCTGACCATGTAGCCATATACAGTAGTTCTCTACCTGGCTAGGTGGCCGGGTGTCTGGAGATAATTCACCTTCAGGGAGTTAAACTCCCTGAAGGTGAATTATATCCTGACAATGACCACCTTGCCAGATAGTATCCCGCTTATTACATGGCTACCTAACATACATTAATACATTGACCCAAAACACACACACAAAAAGTATTCCATAAGTATAAGCGCTGTGCTGCGTCTGGCCAGCTGCAGCACTGTCGGAAAACAAGGAAGTGAGTTGATCAAATGGAATCACATTTTCGGGTATCCTGCTTCGTCTATTTCTCGCTCACATGTTTTCATAAACATTTTTGAGAGCAATGTTTAGCTGTAAATGTCATTGTGTGTCACTAGTGTGTGTGTGTGTGTGTGTGTGTGTGTGTGTGTGTTTACACGGCTGTCATGTTGGAAACGGCAGTAAATCAAGCGGGGCGCAGCCGCGCAGCTGGTGCTCAGAGGGTTTGATTAGGCAAGATCGGTCTGTTTTACAGCGGAGCGGTCATTATGACGCCATAACTCACCGCTGAATTAAGCCATTGGCCAGTCAGAATCAAGCGTAGGGGCAATTTAGGTTTCTGCTTCCGACAGCGATGATATGCTTCCCGTGTTTGATTTGATTTGATTTATTTGATATATCCACGATAGCAATTCATAGAAGAGCAGTACAGAATTATCAGGATTGCACAAAAAAGTCAGAGGACTTAATTCCATTGTGATCCAAAATAAATAAATAGCTACGGCATAATGATAAGAAGAACATGTGTACTAACATTACAATGCTAATATGACATTTGCATTGCTTTGTGCCGTGGTCCTGCTCAGGCACCGTGACTCTGGCCCATGGGGAGAGGAGCAAGGCGCTGTCTCTCACAGCCGTGCCCGATATGGATCACGTGTACGCCTTCGCCATACATCTGACCGCTGCCAACTCCACTGCTGCTGGCTCCGTCAGACTTAGGTAATGGTCAATAATATATATTTTGAAATGATTATTTCCTTCAGAGGATTATAGGCCCCTTGAGATGTATCGTCTCGTTTTAGAGGGGGTCCTCTAATTATACATCAGATCCTATAGAAATATCTTCTAACTCGTGACAGTTTTCCGATAAACTGTGTCAGTGGTTTTCAAACTATTTCATGTCAAGGACCCCCAGACGTTATATTATGTAATTGGCCGCCGACAAGCTTGTATATCTTGTATATCTGCTTAAGTAAGTATAAAATAAAGGTTAGTGGTTAAAAGCAAAAGTGACAGTTAATGGGTTTTAGCTCTGAGAGTGGCCAAATGGAACCAAATTATTTCAATGTTTCACTTTCAAAGATGTTTGGGTTCATTATATCATGTATACTCTGGCTTCTTTGTGCACCCCAGTTTTTAGGTTGCTTGATTTCGGTATTTAGATTTGATATTCATTTTTATTGAGACTATGGACAATGAAGACAGGATACGTAATATATTTTATAACACATGATGCCGTGTTAGATTTGTATAGGAATCTCACGCAGAAAATTAACCTCATACGTTTCAAAATGAACAAAAAGATAGACAAAAAATCTATTGTAAAGACAATAAACAAACTGAGATTTTAATGGTTTATGAGCGTAATAATTTAGGGCCCAGAAATGACCCCAGTCCCTGATGTCCCATATATATCTGTGTGTATAGACGAGGTCACACCGTGGCTGAAGTGGAGCCGCTGGGAGTGTACCAGTTCTCGGCGGACTCTCGCCGCGTGGTCGTGGAAGAGGACGTCGGGACCATCACGCTGTACGTCCAGCGGCTCTACGGCGCGCGCAGCAGCAACGGCACCACCCTGTGGTACGAGACGGTGGCGGGCAGCGCCGCCGCGGGCGAGGACTTTGTCGCCGTGCGCGACGGCCGGCTGGTCTTCGCCGCACCGCCGCACGCCGCCGCCGCGCTCCGCCTGTCCATCCTGGACGACGCGCTCCCGGAGCCCGACGAGCACTTCTACGTCAACCTGACGGACGTCCGCGACGACTTCGCCACCGACGACGCCGACGACGCCTATCCCCGCCTCGAGCCCCGGCGACGCGTCGCCACGGTCGCCGTCCGGGCCAGCGACGGCGGCGGCGGCCTGACGAACGTGACCGTCGGTCCTCCGACCGTCGTCCCGGAGGAGGAGAGGACGACGACGACGACGACGACGACGAAGACGACGACGGCGGTCGGTCCAGAAGACGGGACGACGACGGCGGCGACGACCGTCGGTCCGTACGTGACTGTCGTCGGCCCGACGAACGGGACCGGCGGGGGGGTCGTCACGCTGCTGAGCATCGGACCGGGCCTGGTCCGGACGGCCGAGGACCGGGACGAGGCCACCCAGCAGGAGAGGAGGGTGGTCCTGAGGGTCCGGAGGTCCGACGGCGGCGGCGGCGGCGTGGCGGCCGGGGCCGTGAGGGTTCGCGTCCAGGCGTACGGAGGTGTGTGTGTGTGTGTGTGTGTGTGTGTGTGTGTGTGTGTGTGTGTGTGTGTGTGTGTGTGTGTGTGTGTGCGTGTGTGTGTGTGTGTGTGTGTGTGTGTTCGTTATCGTCCATTTTCCCTTTGTTTTTTTCGTTCGTTCGTTGCATCACCCATGTCTCCATATATGGCCATTAAGCCTGTAACGATGCACTCAACTCACGATGCGATACGTATCACGATATGAGGTTCACGTGATACGATATGTTTCACTATATTTTCGAACACAATTATTTTCCAGACAAATTAAACGAAAAATCTTTTTGTTTTATGATTTATAATAATGACTTGCTATGGACCCACTCTTGTATACCTTTTTTGCATCTGCTTATCAAAATGTAGGGAACAAATCGAATTTACAGGTGGAGTGCCATATTATTTTTTACTTTTTTTGTTTTGTATGTCTCTGTAGTTAACATTACTCTAATAGACCCCCAGGTGTGGTTAGGATATCCAAATATGTCTTCCCTGTGTATTTTTGGTTTCTTCCCGAAAGCTGAAAGCCTTTGAGTCAAAAGGCCAAGTCGAAATACCATTTTTAGTGACATCATAACCCTAACCACTCCCCCATTGTTATCACACAACAACAGCTGTGGGGGGACGAGGCTTAAGGTCAGGATCACGACACTCCGTATTTAACTTATATTACATTTGTTGTGGTGAATGGTTAAATCTACTTATATGACGTTCCTGGTTGAATAATGTGCCTCCTTATCGTGGCGGTGGTGTCCTCTGTAGGTGGAAGCACGGCCCCCTCCTCCTCCTCCCCTCTGCCCTTCAGCCTCATGGAGCCCAACGGGTCGGTGCTGGCCCGCGAGGGGCAGGACTTCCGCCTGCTGTCCGGCGCGGTGGTGTCGCTGGAGGCCGGGCAGCGCCAGGCCGACGTCACCCTGGTCATCGTGGACGACGAGGAGCCCGAGGGCCAGGAGGTGTTCTTCGTCTACCTCAGCCACCCGCAGGGCGCCGGGGCGCAGGTCGCCACCACCGCCGGCGGTCCCGGCCATCCGCAGGGCTACGGGGCCTTTGCCAAAATCATAATCCACGGTAAAAAGAATAAATAAATAAAACTCCCAAAGAAATGCAGATGGTAAAAGATATGCGGCCATTTTCCTTTAGGAAAGTTATATGTCGTCACAGTCAAATCCTCAGTGTTAAAGGTATATTCAGTGATTTCACTCAAAAAACCTTATAGGTTTCGTTTTTGGCTGGGACCCAAAGCCTTTCATCCAATCAGGATAGAGAGCCAAAAAAGAAACCTAAGGTTTTTTGACCCCCCCAGGGGTTAACTGGGGACAGGGAGGAACTCCTTATATGGTCAGCACACTCTATAGTAGAGAGGATTATCCCAACAAAACAAAAAAATAAGTGATATTTGAATTAAGTGAAATCCCAGAATATACCTTTAAGATGTGTTATTTATTTCATTTTTGAGGGCCGCTATAGCCCCTCCTATGTCCAGCTTTGTCTGCAGTCTGTCTGTGTGAACACAAACACAGTGTTCTGATTGGTTGATCGCCCCATATATAGCGACGATTTGATTGGCTGAGCAAAGTATACATATCGAGGATACAAAGTGAGGGCAGAAGATCGCGCCTCTCAGAATGAATCCGTCTCCCTCTCTCACAATGTCTCCTCTCTCTCTCTCTCTCTCTCTCTCTCCCTCTGTCTGTCTGCCCCTCTCGCCCCTTCCTGACTTCAGGGAGTGACTTCCATAATGGCATCCTGGGCTTCAGCCTGGTGTCTCTGGTGGGTCAGGTTCTGGACGAGGACTCTGAGGAGAACCGCACCGCCCTGCTGTACCTGCAGAGGCAGGAGAACAGGTGACGCATATTACACTAGCAATAAGAATTCATGCTTTTACAGTCATTTTACTGCCAGGGGAAAAACCTTTTCCCAATGGACTGGAATGGAATGCCAAGGACGACTTTAATTAAAGGACCACTTCACCACTTTTCAACCTATCTTCATATAATAGGTCCTCACTAATAATCATGATGAAATGTGGCACAGTGTTTTTCTACTCGGTCTGTGTCTCATACTAGAATTTCGCCGGCCTTTGGCCGGCGAATCCTAGTTACATTGCAGCGCAATATGGGAAGAAGGAAATTGCGTTGACAGAGTTGACAGACTCCACTTCATGTTTCAGCTGTGTTTTGAAACTCAGTAGTGTGCCCTGCACATGTAGTAACGGATGGGTTATAAATTATTATAATAACAGAAAGTGTTTTTTATTTCTCATAAATACGCAAACATGGTGAAACAACTACAGTCACAGAGAGCAGTGCCAAGGTAGCTGCTGCCTGCTAACGATGCAAACAACAGCCTTGCCTGTCGTGTGTGTGTGTGTGTGGGGGGGGGGGGATAGCACTAATTTTCGACATTTTACTGTGTCATAAATATTTACATCTGTAGCCTATATTGTGATTACATTTGACCGTACATTTGACTCTTGTGTTATATTCTTGTGAAATATTCAGTAAAGTATTGTGGTGAAATATTCACCCCAAGTTGATAAGATATGCAGAGAATATAATACCAAGAAGCCCCAGTTTGAAATGCATTAGGCCACAGACCCCCATTTGATACCATTTGCTCTCTGGGAAAATCAGGGTCCATTTGGTTCCATTTGTATGCTCTTGGAGTATGATGACTGTGCTAACAGTATTATCATAAAATATGTCTCAGTTTGAAGATTCAAAAAAACATATTTCATATGTGTGAGCTTGTAAAGTAGAACGTTCAACCTAGAGACAGTGTTGCCAAGTCTGATCATTATAAGCTACTTTGGACTTGTTTATCTATTGGTAGTCCTTGACATGGAAATGTTTGAGTTCCACTGCTCTGAAACAACATTAGACAACAAAGTTTGACAGTCAACACTATAATTGATTATTTTAAGACTAATTTCCGGACCATTTCTGATTTACCTACTTTGAACTGGCCTATTAACATTTTTATAGACCTGGTTGCTTGTTTCACTCTCACATCCACGATATGTGGCAACCCTGGTCCCTGGTTTGTTTTGCGTGTGGATGTTTTTTTGTGTTGCTTTAGCATCTTTAGCACAGTAGCTATCAGAGGCTGCAGCATCTGCTGCTGTCATGTGGAAGCAGGAGGGAAAAAGAAAAAAAGACGAAAACACACAGCATTGCGCGCCCGCAGATCTGCCCTTAAACGGCAGATCTGTCGTTTTATGGATCATAGAACGAACGTACCGGTATGCTGTTAGCTTGTTGCTAACGGGACCCCCCCCCCCCCCCTCTCTCTCTCTCTCTCTCTCTCTGACGTTCTCTCTCTCTCGCTCGCGCGCGTTACTCTAACACGTCTTTCTGTCTTTCTTTCTCTCTCTCTCTCTCTCTCTCTCTCTATGTCAGAAAGCGTTGTCAGTTTACTCACAGCACAGCACCGTCACTCCTGTCAGTTATTTCGTCGTGTATTGGTAGCCTATATGAGCCCAATATTGGCGTTACGCATTTCACTTGAATAATGTTGTGTGCGCACGTGCGCACGCTGAGAAAGACAGTTATTTAATGAAACTGAAAATTATAACGTGCTGCACTGCTGTCTCGCCGCCGTATAGCCATTCCTGTGTGTGTGTGTGTGTGTGTGTGTGTGTGTGTGTGTGCAGGCGTGTGTAGTCGGCATTGGCTGGCAGGCGAAAATAGCAAAAGCTATACGTGTAATGTAAATATTTCGGCACAATCCAAGTAGTGACAATGAACAATGTTGATTTAACTAAGGGATTCGCTGAGTGTTTTATTTTGTAAATACAGGGATTTAGAAGGGATAAGCAAAATAGTGAGCCAATAATTTCTCCCCTTCCTTCTGTCTGTTATCCTGCGAGAGCCCTAAAAAGCAAGATGGCTGATTGTGACTGTGAAAAGTAGTGTGGGGGCGGGCCTGGTGGGCCTATGAGAACACAGAGCAGTGTTGCCAGGTTTGCGAATTGTAAGCGAGTTGTAGTGTGTGTAAGTAGCGTGGTTAAAAGGCCTTGTGGCCTTGCTGTTGGGGCAACATCACATGTCGTCCAGTTTTTGTCGACCAGTTTCTGTCCACTGCTTTTGGCACGTGATCAACTTTAGCATTGTATAAAGAGATAGGAGGGCTGTGTGGGCAGTTCAGAAACCTGTCTTCCAGTGACATCGATGGGGGAATACAAGCTAAAAAAAGAACTGCAGGCTTTCTAGTCCTGAAAAGTTGCAATGCGAAAATGGAAGCCATCGTTCTCACGATGATGAAAATCTAAAAATAGAATTGTAAAAAAAAATCTTGTTTAAAAAATAATCTGCCTAATGTTGATGTCACTGGAAGACGGTTTCTAAACTGCCCACGGCCCTCCTATATGAGACACAGACAGAGTAGATTTCTTTTGTATCACGATTATTAGTGAGGACCTATTATATGAAGATAGGTTGAAAAGTGGTGAAGTGGTCCTTTAACGACTATTCATTTTAGTTTTAATTCATTCAGTGAGGTCGCCGTGGACAGGTCTCCGTTGCTAGTCAATCGATAAACAGCTGGTCCGTCGGTGAAAAGGTCCCCCCCCCCCCCCCCCCCCCTCTGTCCGCTTCAATGTTGACTGAAATTTGAAAACACTTTTATCTCAGTCCCTGTCTGTGTTACATCGTCTGTAACCGATGTTTGTCGTGTGTCTGTGTCTGTGTCGCACGCAGGGCCTTCGAGGACCTCCGGGTGTCCTGGAGAGCCACGTTCAGCGCGCTGACCCCGGCCCTGGTCAGCGGCGACGGGGTCAACCTGACCCGGGAGCTCCTCCAGACCTCCGGGTCCGTGCTGTGCAGAAGGGGAGAGGTCCTCTGTGTGCTCACCGTGGGGGTCCGACAAGACGAGGTGGGTTAATTCACACAGTACGGTTGTCAAGTTCTCAAACTTTGTTTTCTGCCAAGGACCACCCACATTTATATGTATGTATGTATATGGCTGCAAACCCCCCCCCCCCCCCCCCCCCTCAATTTGAAGATGTGTGAAACTGTGTGCAAGGGAGGCCCCAGAAGAGAAGATTTGTGTTAAAGGCGTAGTGAAATGAAAAAGACGTTTTTTTCACACTTTTAGACCATATCCGTGGTCATCATATGGCCATACCTAACAATGGATGCCAAAGAAATGGGAAAATTCTCATTTCTGTGTGTTTTTATATCAAAAGTCCATACAAATATTCTTTTTATTACTTCCTGAAAACGAAAACGTGCTGCGCGATGACGCGTAGAGATACACATCGATAAAAGCCAATACAAATGAAGCTCACCCGTTTAATTCCCCATATCGGCGCATCCGTGCAACACTGTCCAACACAGCTGCTACTGATTACAGAAATCCTCAGTTTTTATTCCCCATTCAAGATAACATCCAGACAGTGTATTACTCGGTTTCAACTTAATCATCACGCTAAAATATGTATCTGAAAACATTATAGGGTAGAAATAAGCCACATAACAGTAAACTGGTACTGCTGGCCAACCATCTGATTTGTAAAAAAACACACGACCACGCTGCTGCGTATAGCATAGCTACCGTCCCATCGCCTGAAGGGATGCGACGCTCTGATTGGTTCAGAAACTTCAGACCGCTGTTTCATGTTGAAGCCGTCTGAAACGTCAAAATAAATGGATCACCATTTTCCGTTTCTCTACACCTTTAAGACATTTTAATTATAAATCCACATTTTTCAAGCACTTTCAAGACGTGTCCAAAAATGTTAAAAAATTGATCAGATGTACAGTAGACAGACATGCATGAGTGAGAAACAAAAAAAAACTCAAACTGACTCTTAACTTTCCGTTCTGAAGGCCAATCCACACCAGTGCAACCTCTTGCAGCTACAAGTACTTGCTTGCAACCATTATCCCCAATGGCAGTTGCAAGGAGTCGCATTGGTGTGGACTTGCCTGAAAACTGTTTTGTTGCAAGGAGTTGCGAATAGTTGTATTGGCCTTTAGCTCACGATTCGATTTTATTTCCGATCATTTTGACCCACATTTTGTGACGGCCCTATAGTTGACCCCCCACGTTCTAGATTCCTAGAGGACTACAGTTTCTAATCTTAAAACCTTGAATGTAGTGTGTTTACCACCGGTAAACACCAAAAGCCTTAGGGAAACTACATGTTTTTTGTGCTATGACGTATACTGTTAACTCACCTGTGAATTATGGAGCCGATGTCGGAATTTAAACATGTTTGAATTGCCGGGAACTCGGCAATCTCTCTAAATGTGTGTGGGAATGAATATTGGAATGACAACAAAATTAGGGCGAAAAGGAGCGTAAAAAGCAACCTCAGTAGTACATTTTAGCCCACAAAAAAAGACCTCATCCCCTGTAGAACTCCATTCTGTCTCTGTATTGTACAATAAAAGCACCTTTGACACGATCTGAGGGCCCTTCTTAAAGTACTGCGATACGCTCTCAATTCAACCTGAGGAGGATAGCGAAATGAGGATGCTTATATTTTCTCCTTTCTTCTATTTCCTTCACTTTTCTTATATCTTTTGTCTTATGTATTAAGCTAAGTGTCTCCACCAGCCCAAAAGGCATGGGGAGAGAGTATGTTTTGCACTCCGTCCGTGTGTGTGTGTGTGTGTGTGTGTGTGTGTGTGTGTGCGTGTGTGTGTGCGTGCGTGCATCCGTCCATCTGTCCGTCCGTCCGTCTGTTACCAGCTAATCTCCGGCACCGTTAACCCGGTCTATGCTAAATTTTGCACACACACTCCCTGGATGCCAACGATGAACCTCTGACCCAAGTTTTCCAGAACGGCCTGCTATAGCGCCACCAGGAGGCAGACTCATTTTTTTTATATTACTCCTCCAGATTCTGTCCAAAGATCCCCGCAAATCGTTACACACTATCTCTATAGGCACGTGTTCAAGACGGATCCGTCCGATATTTCAGATTCCGTCCTAATTGGCTAACATTGGCTTTCAAAGTTTGCAGGATTGGCCCGTTTTGAACAAAAATCATGAACGCAGCGTGCAATTTACGTGAAATCTTTGACGGACTTTCCTACTAGGCTGAGGAATATATGCCACCCTTTTCACATTGGCCTGTTATAGCGTCACCAACAGGTGGATTTTTGCAAAACACATTTTTGGAACAAAATGCCTCAAATTCATCCAATTGTCACCCAAGGTCGAAATGGCACCCTTTTCACATTGGCCTATTATAGCGCCACCAGGAGGCCACAACCTGCCCTGCCCTGGTGGTGACCTGTGCCCCGAGGGGCACTTTATTTAGTTGTCTTTTGTTTCTCTAAATTAACGCCCCTATACTTGACCATAGCACAGCGTCACACAAAACATAGCATCCAAAGTAGCAGGTCCTGTCCAGTGTTGTTTTTTGGCAGCAAATTTCTATTTTAGTTTTAGTCTTTGAATAGTTTTCATTTAGTTTTAGTCACATTTTAGTCACCCGGAATGTTTTATTGTTAGTCTAGTTTTAGTCGACTAAATGTCATAAGATTTTAGTCGACTAAATCTACAGGTGATTTGGTCGACTAAAATGTATTTCGGCGGGCCTGACAGTGGAAAAAAAAGTAGTCGACGTTTTAGTTTTAGTCTACGAAAACAACACTGGCCCTGTCCTCGAGGGGTGATGATTGACTAACACGACACAGACCTCCTCCAGAGGCTGGCCTCTTCCACGGGGGACCAGAGACAATGGCGTGGACGTGTGGCGGACGATGCACGAAAGAAGAAGAAGAGGAAAAGCAGCGGATCCACGGGCGTTTTACCAGCTTGTGGATCTGCTACTTTTTGATGCTTTTTGAAATGTGCGTAATCCTGAAACGTATAACGTGGGTCTTTGGACATAATGAAGGTTCTCCACCCGACGGAGACGACGACGATGTGGAGAACACAGTGTACACTCATCCATCCTCATGTTGTGTTGTCGATGTGGAGAACACAGTGTACACTCATCCATCCTCGTGTTGTGTTGTCGATGTGGAGAACACAGTGTACACTCATCCATCCTCGTGTTGTGTTGTCGATGTGGAGAACACAGTGTACACTCATCCATCCTCGTGTTGTGTTGTCGATGTGGAGAACACAGTGTACACTCATCCATCCTCATGTTGTGTTGTCGTTGGGGGGGGGCACTCTAGGACCCAGAGGAGCAGACGTGGTTCCTGGTGGAGATCTACCAGGTGGGCGCGGGCGCCGCCATCAACCAGACGGCGCGCTTCGCCAACGTCACCCTGGCGGAGAGCGACGACGGCGCGGCGGCGCGGGGCCTCCTGGTGTTCTTCTCCGTGGGCTCCCGGCTGGTGGCGGCCACCCCAGAGACCACCAGACTCAGCCTCCAGGTGGCCAGGCAGGCCGGAGGCGGCGGCGGCGGCGCGGCCTCGGCCCTGACCGTGCGCTACCGCACGCTGGTGAGTACGTCGTCGTCGTCGGCATCGCACACACAGGACCGGTTCGCAGCAGCAGTGGTTCTCGAACCTTTTCATGTCAAGGACGCCCCACAGTGATACTCCTTATAGCCTGCATGTGGAACCCCGTTTGAAAATATATGCCGAGGACCCCCATACAACCCATTTTGACCTGGGCACGATTCCGTCTAAATCCTGACAGTTTTCTGAAAAAGCTATGTTTCTATGTCGGTCGTTCTTCAATTTAAAAAAGAAAAAAAAGATCAAGCTCATCGTGCGCCACTCGGTGGCGCGCGATGAGCTTGTAGATCTGCTTTTTTTTTTTCAATAGCTAAAGCGTAACATGATGCTAACACCAAAAGGGGTTCCCGGCCCAAAATGGGATAAGAGAAGATTTGTGTATACGGCTCTATAGCAGTGATTTTCAACCAGTTTATTTTGAAGGGCCCCACGGTTTGATTTGAACTAGGCTACGGTCCCCTATTTAATGGCATTTCTATCTCTGGGACCGCAATGCATATTGTAAAAATCTAAGTTATAGTTTAACTCGGAGTGTATACAAATGGAACCTTAATGTTAAGCTCAGTCCTTGGCCTGGAGAAACATTGAAGACCCCTTCGCGGCTTAAAGGGTGTAAATGGTTAACGGATAACCTGTGTTATTTTATGCCACACACTCAGTTTAATAAGCTTCCGAATAAGGGACGATTCTGTATTCTCAAGGCAACCCCCATAGTACGCGCACACGCTGTGGTGGAAGATCTAATCTTTAATTCTCAATGTAGGTCAATTGTGTCCGTGTCTGACCGATGAGTCATCGTCCTCACAATGGGATATGTTCTCTCTACACTCTCACCTTAGAAGGTTACATTATATGACCAGTTTCACGGCTGAATAGTGAGGCTGTTATACCGTCTATGGAACGTTACGCTATGTACAATGGTTTCATAAGCATCTTTATCTGACCTGATTTCCTTGCGTGACCTGCTGTGAATGACTCAACCGCTCCCCCTCATGTGGGTTCCCACCGGCGCACACTTCCTGCACTGGTCTGATCGGAGTCATCCCCGAAACCCTGTCTTGTCAACACACGGGTCACTTTACAAAACCTGCCAAGACCGGAAACGTTAGCATTTTTGCTGTGTTTGCTTTTGTTTTGGTTTGTGTGTGCATGTGTGACTTTGTAAAATCTGCCATGTCTGTCTGTCTAAGGTTAATCTTGCGACAGCGCTGTGTTTTAAACGTGAAGATAATTAATTGATAACTGCTACACACAATGCTACAAACCCTGTTACAACAATAACTAAGAAAACATCGCATGGATGCACCTGGGACGTATCCTCAGTGATGTATCCTGAGGTCAACGGGGTTTCGGGTCTCTCAACATCATACCCCTCACTCAGGCGACCCAGCCGGGAGTGATCAAGTCCTGACTTACGTCCCAGTAGCTACCCTCGATCAGTCCCACTAGGGAAAAACCAGGGGCACACAATCCGTTGGAACTACTCCAGAACTATACTCTGCCAGGGCTGGGAGGTACACTTCTGGCACATGGAGGGACTAGGCTCTGTGGGTTGTCTCCTGGTTGTCTCCCCTCCTACGTCTCACCAGGTCCACTCCTGCTCTCACCAGGTCCACTCCTGCTCTCACCAGGAGTAGAGCGAGAACCTGTGCATTGCACCAGAGTCCCAGCACCAGACAGAGTAGCTCACCCAAAAGAAAAATTCTCTCAATTACACACCCCATGAAACCTTGAATTTGTGGAGATCTTTGTCGTTTTTGTCACATTCCTGAGCCAATAATTGGATGACCAGGTCACGAGGAGTCTCCGTAGGCTCTATTTTGCGTGTCTTAAGTCAAGTCATAAGACTTGGTACTTAAGACGCGCAAAATAGGGCCCGACTTTGAGTCTTTGAGACCAAAAAAAAAGCCACAAATGTAAGGCTTTGTGGGGTGTGTGATTGAGAGAAAAAAAGTTTGCTCTGTCACACGGATGGATCACACAATGTTTATTATTTTTTAATGTTCGATGAATTACGCAGACCCTTGTTTTCTTGTTCTCGTTTTCCCCATCTCCGTTAGTAGATCGTGCATGCTTGAGTAATTAGATCCATGCGGGCTCCGACTGCAGCTCAACTTACACAGAGACACACAGCCATGCAGAAACGCCTGAAAGACAATCTGACATGAAATATCCATGAGTCTATCTGGTCTAGACATTATATTGCACTGTAAGAATCCTTCACCCGCATTATTTAAAACGTCAAGTAGGGGAGAGCCGCCTTGGATGTAACATTTTGCACGTTTCATTTTTTTACTCGGAGATCCGTTTAGCTAAACATGTAATATTTTCAGGCAACGGACCTACACATGTCAGCTACCATAAACCACTTCAAGTTATTTTTTTGATAAAACAGGTCGGGAGTTATTAAACCGAACGTGGACGCTGTTTCAGTGTTACATTTGCTGCGCATATCGGATTAATTTTAACAGCATGGAGTATAAATGTAACAACGCTAAAAAACACCATTAAACATATCGTTTTCAGCTTAAAGCAATTATATTTCATTGAAGCAACTCCTTAGCATTGTTTTCATACCATGGATGTGATAAGAAAATGTATCAAACATATTGGGAAATATTAAATAGTATCGGGTGTACCTGTTTGGGCTTTTTTTTCAGTTCAATGGGGAAATACATTGATTAAACAAACGTTTGATTGATTGAGTTGTACAATGTTATACAACCCTAAACTAATTTTAGAATACACTACACAATACAATACAATTTTAGAACATATAATATTGGCCAATATGTCAAATATGTAAATATTACTTATAATGGCATTGAATGGAAGCGGACCATTTGTAACACATGTTACAATTGACCCTCCCTCCGAAGTTTTCTTTGCCGTTGCTTACAGACCAGAATGAACGTGAATTCCGTCTAAACACGATGCAAACTAATGAAGAACATAAGCATGAAGACATCCATGTGGATTTTTATTCACCAACACCAAAGAAAAAACTTGTAGCACACAAATACTCCAGGTGTAAAATTATACGCATTTTGAAAAAAGTCAGTTTTTCGCCAATAGCTCCCCGCAGGATGAAGGTAAACACTTCAAACTTCCTGGGCACGTAGAGTACGTTGCTGTACACATACTGACGCGATGGCGTCATGGTGGCGTTGACCAATCAAGAGATAACGTCCATGTTACAACCGTGACGCGTTACATCCAAGGCGGCTCTCCCCTACATTATATTTGCGTAGCACATTTAAAGTGAATGCGCTTCACATTTCAATATTTAAACAATAGCGAAGTACAGCAAAGTATAGCACACATTTATAGTGACTACCACCCTAACCTCCCACCCATGAGCTTGTAGATCTGCTATTTTTGTAAAACAGAATCGGCCTCAGGTCTAAATGGGTTAATAAAAAAACACTCAACATTCACATTGAAGGTCCCAAAACCTACAGTATACGCAGGAATCACGTGACAAAAACAATAAATCTATAAGCGAACAACACGCTCCTCTGACACATTGTTGGCTTGTAGATCTGCTCTTTGTGTCAGGTGACTTGACGCATTGACTCGAGTCCGTGCATCGATGGCGCGCCGGTGTAAGAAGACAGAAGAGTCTCATTATTGCAAAATGTCTTTCTTTATTAAAAATGTGTGGGAACCCTGACATGCATTGGATTGTGACTGTAGGCCCTCTCTATTCCTTCATGTGTTTGCTGATGGTGGAAACGATCGGTCGGTCTGTCGGTCTGTCTGTCGGTCTGTCTGTCGGTCTGTCTGTCGGTCTGTCTGTCGGTCATGCTGGTCTCTTCATGTGAATGTGTTGTCTCCATGCCGGTCTCTACCATGTGAATGTGTTGTCTACAACATGCCGGTCTCTACCATGTGAATGTGTTGTCTACAACATGCCGGTCTCTACCATGTGAATGTGTTGTCTACAACATGCCGGTCTCTACCATGTGAATGTGTTGTCTACAACATGCCGGTCTCTACCATGTGAATGTGTTGTCTACAACATGCCGGTCTCTACCATGTGAATGTGTTGTCTCCATGCCGGTCTCTACCATGTGAATGTGCTGTCTACAACATGCCGGTCTCTACCATGTGAATGTGTTGTCTCCATGCCGGTCTCTACCATGTGAATGTGTTGTCTACAACATGCCGGTCTCTACCATGTGAATGTGTTGTCCCCAACATGCCGGTCTCTACCATGTGAATGTGTTGTCTCCATGCCGGTCTCTACCATGTGAATGTGTTGTCTACAACATGCCGGTCTCTACCATGTGAATGTGTTGTCCCCAACATGCCGGTCTCTACCATGTGAATGTGTTGTCTCCATGCCGGTCTCTACCATGTGAATGTGCTGTCTACAACATGCCGGTCTCTACCATGTGAATGTGTTGTCTCCATGCCGGTCTCTACCATGTGAATGTGTTGTCTACAACATGCCGGTCTCTACCATGTGAATGTGTTGTCTACAACATGCCGGTCTCTACCATGTGAATGTGTTGTCTCCATGCCAGTCTCTACCATGTGAATGTGTTGTCCCCAACATGCCGGTCTCTTCATGTGAATGTGTTGTCCCCAACATGCCGGTCTCTACCATGTGAATGTGTTGTCTCCATGCCAGTCTCTACCATGTGAATGTGTTGTCCCCAACATGCCGGTCTCTTCATGTGAATGTGTTGTCCCCAACATGCCGGTCTCTACCATGTGAATGTGTTGTCCCCAACATGCCGGTCTCTACCATGTGAATGTGTTGTCTACAACATGCCGGTCTCTCTTCCAGGAGCTCCCGCGGGCCGAGGCGGCAGCGGGTCCCTCCGTGGTCTGGCCGGCCGTGGCGGGCCGGGACTTCCCGGCGCAGGAGGGCCACGTGACGCTGGGCGCCGGCCAGCGGAGCGTCTCGCTGGACGTCGCCCTGACGCCCGAGCGTGCCTCATCCAACCCCACGCCCAAGCGCTTCCGGGTGGAGCTGCTGCAGGTCTCGGGCGGCGGCCGGGTGCACCCGCGCTTCGGCGTGGCCAACGTCACGCTGGTGTCGGACGCGGAGAGCCAGGCGGTGTGGGCGCTGCTGGACCAGCTGCACCAGCTGCCCCTGGTCACGGCGGCGCTGGACGGCGCCCTGCAGGCCCTGGTCGGCACGGCGTCCTCCGGCGCCACCACGCTGACCCCGGAGCGGATGACCGCCGTGATGGACGCTCTGGGCAAGGTGAGACTATTATTAGTACCAACTAGTTGCTTAACCCATTTTAGGCAGGAACCCCTTTTTGGGCGTTAGCATTACGTTATGATCTAGCTATTTAAAAATAGCAGATCTACAAGCTCGTAGCGCGCCACCGAGTGGCGCGCTACGAGCTTGTAGGTCTGCTATTTTTGAAAAGTCGAAGAGCGACTGACATAGAAGACATTTTTTTAGAATCTGATCTCGGGTCAGAATGGAAAACTGTCAGGAATGTAGAAGACATTTTTTAGAATCTGATCTCGGGTCAGAATGGGGTTAATGCCCTATACTATCTATCTATATAAATGCACCAAGCCTCTGTGCGCCGTGCGCACGTCTGTAATCCGCGCAACTCGAGGACCGTTCGCCTCACCTCAGTAGTATATCTCCCAATTTCCAGCACTTTGACTTCTACTCCACTGCGTTCATTTGAAAACTACTAGTTCACTAGTTGCGTCATAGATGTTGTCAGTCAGTCTGCATTAGCAGCGTGTGTTTGGCGGCTCCCTGGCGAAAGAGAGAGAGAGAGAGAGAGAGAGAGAGAGAGAGAGAGAGAGAGAGAGAGAGAGAGAGAGAGAGAGAGAGAGAGAGAGAGAGAGATGTCGACGAGGGGTTAAGTATCGTTGCTCGGGGACATGTTGACACTTTCCACGTGGGACGAGTCGAGGGTCAAACTGCTGACCTTTCCATTCCCGAAGCGGACTCTCTGCCCACTCGGCTACAGATACAACCCCCTCCCCCAATCACACCACCTCTCTCTCTCTATCTCTGTCTCTGTCTCGCTCACAATTCTGTAAAAAAAAAAGAAGCTTTATTGACATGCGAAAACCTTTACATTACCGACGCAATAGTGGAACTAAACAATCCACAGTGTACAGTGTATTATACAATTAAATGGAAAATGAAGACATGTGTAAACAGAGATGCGTTACGTTGGGAAGACTTACAATTTACAGTTTTTTCATTCACTCATGGTATAAAAACCTTTGCGACTAATTGCAGCGTTCTATTTAAATGTAATTAAAAGGGTAGTTGCTCTGCTCATATGTAGGCCTACAGTATTTCTATGTATACCGAGGGTCATTAGCTGTAAACAGTGCTGGGATTCATTCGACATCCTGGCTTCTCCTGTCAAACTCTCTCTCCCCCCTTCCCCCTCCCTCCCCTTTAGGTGCTGTCGGAGGCAGAGCGGACCCCTCTTGCGGAGAGCAGCAGGGCGTTGACCTATGACCTGCTGTGTGCGTTGGCCGACCCTGCCCGAGCGGACACGCGGGGGCTCAGCCAGCTGGCACAAGTGGCCGAGCGCTTCGCCTTCTCCCTGCTCACGCACGCCGCGTGCGGAGAGCCAGGGCAAAGGTCAGTCAGGTGCACCCCCAAATAATTGGCAAGGCATTTTCATACAAGATTTTAGTGACAATATCACATTAATATTAAAAAAAAGATTATGGTAAAAAAAAAAAAAAAAAAAAAAAAGAATCCTTTAAAACCCTGAAAATGTTGTTTGCATTCTGGTGGTAACGATTAATATAGGAATGCAGTGTCGGTTCTAGAAAATGCATCCCAATTTTGGACAGTCGACAGTCATTTGTATGACTATATGTATGGTATCTTATGGTTTTGTCACGCCGTGCGGTGTCTTATGGTTTTGTCACGCCGCGCGGTGTCTTATGGTTTTGTCACGCCGCGCGGTGTCTTATGGTTTTGTCACGCCGTGCGGTGTCTTATGGTTTTCCAGAGGACGCACCATCCTGGACGCGTGTCCCCACCTGTCCATCTCCGCCCTGCACTGGTACCCCACGCAGATCAACGGCCACACCTTCACGGGCCGCAACGCCGACACCCTCCAGCTCCCGGACACCCTGCTGGAGGTCCCGCCTCCTCCCGGCGGCGGCGGCGGTGAGGAGACCCCCGGCGGCCTGCCCGCCTCCGCCTGCCGCCGGCTGCAGCTGACGGAGTTCACCAGCGAACACTGGTTCCTCACCAACGACAGGGCCACCGCCCTCGCTGGGAAGGTGAGGAGGAGACACACTTGACCCATTCTGACCTGAGATCAGATTCTAAAAGATGTCTTCTACATCCTGACAGTTTTACCATTCTGACCTGAGATCAGATTCTAAAAGATGTCTTCTACATCCTGACAGTTTTACCATTCTGACCTGAGATCAGATTCTAAAAGATGTCTTCTACATCCTGACAGTTTTACCATTCTGACCTGAGATCAGATTCTAAAAGATGTCTTCTACATCCTGACAGTTTTACCATTCTGACCTGAGATCAGATTCTAAAAGATGTCTTCTACATCCTGACAGTTTTACCATTCTGACCTGAGATCAGATTCTAAAAGATGTCTTCTACATCCTGACAGTTTTACCATTCTGACCTGAGATCAGATTCTAAAAGATGTCTTCTACATCCTGACAGTTTTACCATTCTGACCTGAGATCAGATTCTAAAAGATGTCTTCTACATCCTGACAGTTTTACCATTCTGACCTGAGATCAGATTCTAAAAGATGTCTTCTACATCCTGACAGTTTTACCATTCTGACCTGAGATCAGATTCTAAAAGATGTCTTCTACATCCTGACAGTTTTCCATTCTGACCTGAGATCAGATTCTAAAAGATGTCTTCTACAAGCTGACAGTTTTACCATTCTGACCTGAGATCAGATTCTAAAAGATGTCTTCTACTTCCTGACAGTTTTCTGAAAAAGCTATATGTTTCTATATGTCAGTCGTTCTTCGACTTTTACAAAGATAGCAGACCTACAAGCTTGTATGAGCTTGTAGGTCTGCTATTTTTTCAATAGCTAAAGCATAGCATGATGCTAACACCAAAAGGGGTTCCCGCCCCAAAATGGGTTAAGGCCTATTGATACTCCACTTTTTGTTGATAAGCAACTCACCTTTTAGGTGATACGAGTCGAGGCCATCATACTGGCGGTAATGTCCTTTAGCATGGACCCCCCTCTCCTCCCTCTGGTTGAGATGCTCAACCGCCATGCCTGAAAAAACCTTCTACGACAAAAAGTCTTCTACATCCTGACAGTTTTCTGAAAAAGCTATGTTTCTATGTCAGTCGTTCTTCGATTTTTCCAAAAATAGCAGACCTACAAGCTCGTAGTTCTGCTATTTTTTCAATATCTAAAGCATAGCATAATGCTATGACACCAAAAGGGGTTCCCGCCCCCAAAATAGGCTTAAAAGATGTGAATCGCCGGTTTCTTTCAAATTTGGCCAATCAGGAGACCACAAGGGGAGGTAAAATGCTGTATATTCTTCAGAGACAACAGGTGGCAGTATTGCTTCAGACTTTCTTATGTCTCTCTCTCTCTCTCTCTCTCTCCCCCACCAGGTGTTCTCTGCCAGTGTGCAGGGCAGGGGCTCCCGCCCCCTCGCAGACGGTAACGAGGTGGTGTATCGCATCCACAGCCGGGGCCCTCGGGTCAAAGCGGGCCGCTCCCTGTGTCTTCTGTGGAACCAGGCTGCAGAGAGGTATGAGTCCTCGCTGGAGGAAACACATGTGCCACAGCATATAGTCGCACTTTCGGTGTGTGTGTGTGTGTGTGTGTGTGTGTGTGTGTGTGTGTGTGTGTGTGTGTGTGTTTCATATTACTGTACATAATGACCCATACTTGATCATAGTATACAGCGTCACACAAAAAGCATCTAAAGTTATATATATATATATAGGCTCCAAGTGGGCGTCCCTGACTAAATGATTGGCAACTCCTGAGGGTATACAAATGGAACCGTGAGTGTCGTGGGGTTTCCATGGTAAATTGAGGGTCCTCGACACCTTTATTTAACCCATTCTGACCTGAGATCAGATTAAAAATAAAAATAAAAGTCTTCTACATCCTGACAGTTTTCAAAAGAGCAGACCTACAAGCTCGTAGCGCGCCACTCGGTGGCGCGCTACGAGCTTGTAGATCTGCTATTTCTCAATAGAAGCAAAAGCATGACATCCAAAGGGGTTCCCCGCCCCAAAATGGGTTAAAGTCGGAGTACAATATATACAGTTGAGGGCCCAAGCCCTCGTTTTCAATGTAGCCGAGGTTATGTATACAATAATAGAGATTCCAAATCCGTTTCTTTCTTTTTATTTTATGTTTTGTTTTGTCGCATTCCTGTGTGAACATCATCTGGACGCGGAACACACACTCGAGGTGGCTGGTTGAAGTCTCAAAGAGTGTTCTATACTTAGGGCCGATTCATGCTCCTATTTTACCGCTGTGTTTCGGCCGCTGTAGTGCCGAAATGATTTCGGCTCGTCAGAAATTTTCAGTAGCACCGAAGAGACGACTTTAGGCCCACATTGTAGGCTCTACAGAGCCGAACCGACTTTTATTCGGCTCTAAAATAGGAACCGGCCCTTAGTCTCCTACTGACAATCAAATTCGCTGCTTTCTTTTCGTTTTAGGGATTTTAGCTGTTTTTTCATATAGGGTGAGGGCATTCGAGCATGGGGATAAATATGTTTTTTTTTTTTTTTTTGCAAAATGTTGATTTGCGATTTGTTTTTAATTTTCTTCTATAGTCCTACTAGACCCCAATAAATTACATATGGCCACAAAAGATCACAGGATCTACTGAATGTGAAGGTAGCCTACTGGGGGGAAGCCACACTGTGTGTCATAGGCTCAATATGTCAGTTTGTCACATTCAGTAGATCCTGTGTAGATCTTTTGCGGAAATTGCGGCCATGTGTAATTTCTTGTGGTCTAGTAGGACTATAGTAAATAATAAAACAAAACAAATCGCTATAACATTTTGTAAAAGAAAATACATATTTAGCCCCCCCCACCTGTGAAAAACAGCTACAATCCCTAAAACAAAAGCAAGCAGCAAATGAAAAGAAATCAACACATCTTTTACTTCCTCTATAATTACAACCTATAAAACATGAACCGTGGTTGAAAAAAACCAAACTAAAGTATTCCTTTAAGCACCGTTGCTTTGGACTGAACCAAAATGATCACAAGGAGCTGATTTTGACGAGACATTTTGAAGTCCAAAGTTCAGCCCGTGACCCCCCCCCCCCCCCTCGGCCTCTCTGTGACTATGTGGCTGGGGTCAAAATGACGTCCTGTTTTTAATGCTGCCATTGGCACGTGCGTGCGTTCGTTCTGTTCTGTTCTTGTGCTGAGCGGATCCCACCCCGCCCTCGTGGAGGAGGAGGAGGAGGAGGACATTCCTCCCGTCTGCTTTTGGCAGGAACAGTCTGTTATACGGAACAAATCTTTGGCAGCTTTTTTAGATTTTTTTTTTTGGGACAGAAACAGCTGCCGCTTGGGGAGGTTTTTACTCCGGATAGCGCAACGTTTTGTGACTTTGCGAGAGGAGATGGGGTGTGTGTGTGTGTGTGTGTGTGTCAGAGAGAGGGAGAAACACAAGGGAATTCAACAGAACATCCAGCAAAGGAAACCATAATGCAATGATGAAACAGATGAACGGATGAGCGGATGAAGTGAAAAGGTGAAAAAGTAACTCAATCAAAGGCAGTGGCAAACAGAAAGCTCTTGAAATACTCCAGTAAAGTAAAAAAAAAAAAAACCCCAAATAAATTGTACTAAAGTGCAGTACTTGAGTAAATGTACTTAGTTACTATATCTTGAACAAAACCCAGCGGGGGGGTTATGACGTTTCCAACTATGTGTGACCTGGTTCACCATTTGGGATCCGTGTCTAATCCTGTTTTGTCGCTTCTTTTTTTTTGTCTGTCCTTTGTCTTTATCTCCTCTCCTCTCCTCTCCTCTCCTCTCCTCTCCTCTCCTCTCCTCTCCTCTCCTCTCCTCTCCTCTCCTCTCCTCTCCTCTCCTCTCCTCTCCTCTCCTCTCCTCTCCTCTCCTCTCCTCTCCTCTCCTCTCCTCTCCTCTCCTCTCCTCTCCTCTCCTCTCCTCTCCTCTCCTCTCCCCTCCCCTCCCCTCCCCTCCCCTCCCCTCCCCTCCCCTCCCCTCCGCTCCTCTCCGCTCCCCTCCCCTCCCCTCCCCTCCCCTCCCCTCCCCTCCTCTCCTCTCCTCTCCCCTCCTCTCCTCTCTCCCTCTCTCCTCCATGTAGTTGGTTATCTGACAGTGAGTACTGCAGAGTTGTGGAGGACAGTGGGAGTTACGTGGAGTGCGCCTGCTCCCACCTCTCCGTCTACACGGCGCACGCCGAGATGGCGTCCCTGGCGTCCTACAACGAGGCGTTCTACGCCTCGGGGTTCATCTGCATCTCAGGTAAACTTAACAACATAACGTTCCATCTCGAAAATCACTTCACTGCCGGAGAGTTTCTGACGACGCTTCTGGAGAATCACCAGGTCGTTAAAATATAGGGCCATTGCTCGCCGATCAACGACACGGAAGCGAAAGCAGACCGACGCGGAGGCTGCCATGATGACACTCCATATAGGCATATTGCATTGGGACTCAATTACCCAGAAGCCCTGAGAAAGCGAGCGTCGGTTTCATCCAAACGTGTGACGTATGTATCACTGTGTCCGCGGAAAACCCTGCATGTCTTCATTTACAATTTTAGCATTTAGCAGACGCTCTTAATCCAGAGCGACTTACATTAAGCAAGTACAAAAAGCATCATACATCACATAAAATCACATATCATGAAACATGCGTAAGCTAAGAACGTAACAGTGGAATATCTATATGATGAAACTATACAACTATACATATATACTATACTATGCTATATACATATGTCCTATGTCTCTCCCCATTTCCTGTCAGCCTACTGTCTGTCCCTCCATAAGAAAATAATGAAATGGGCGAAAGCCACAAAAAAAAACATTAAAAAAAATGAATAAAACAAATACAACACAACTCGTGTAACTCGCTGCTGAGAGGGAAAGAGGTCTTTATCAATGAACCCCCCCATTACATGGTTGAGCTTAAAACTGGTCCAAGCCGGTTTGCGGACGGTTCCGTGAAAGAACTAAAGGTTCCAAGAATCTATAGAACACACCCAGTTCCAGTTATTTCGGTGGGGGAAAAAAGGGGCCACAGAGTCCACTTCCCAGTCATTCTATTTACCCGTGTGTCTGCCTTTTCCCATCCACATTATACCTGGCAACCAAAAAAAAGGGAGATTTTCTGGGGCATCAGCAAACGGCCCATCCTCAATGATCCAGCAGCCATAAAACCCCACACCTCTTAAGCCACCATATTATTTTATTTCCACTCTCAAGTGGACTGAAATTTAGAGGCGTGAACATTGGGAAGATATAACTGCCTCGTCCGTTGGAACTTTTCGTGAGCAAAGTACAACGGAGCTGCCTGGCCTAGTAGTCCTCTTTTTTTTTTGCTCTTGAAATTGGTAGGTTAATGGAAGTCGAACAATAAATCGGGAGTACAGCGGTTGAAAGGGTCACACAATGGAGAAACTCCTGGTAGAATTCGGGGGTGTTGTGGCACAGTGATATAAGGTATTAATCAATTTTCTTTTAATCCCACGATCTTTTGTAACCCATTTTTTCCACAGCTGTAATCCTCTGCGCTAATCTCCCTCTGCCGACCTGGGGGGAGAGCCCCGAACCAAGCTCATGCTTCCTCCTTCTTCATACATCCTGACAGTTTTCATTCTGACCTGAGATCAGCTTCTAAAAAAATGTCTTCATACATCCTGACAGTTTTCATTCTGACCTGAGATCAGATTAAAAAAAAAAAAAAGTCTTCTGTGTCAGGTCGCTCTTCGATTTTTCAAAAATAGCAGATCTACAAGCTCGTAGCGCGCCACTCGGTGGCGCACTACGAGCTTGTAGATCTGCTATTTTTCCAATGCATGAGGAGTGATCTTATCACCCGACGGGGGGGGAGGGGTTCCCCTGTAGGACGTATAGCGTGTTATTCCAACACAATTTACATGAATCTATAAAAATGCGTTTGTTTTGTCGTGTCCTCCATGCAGGCTTCACCTTGGCCGTCGTGTCTCACACGCTGTGTTCCCGCTTCCCCATGTTTGCTGCCAAACTGCTAACGCACATGCTGGTGGGCTGCCTGGGCACCCAGGTACTGTAAAAATACACTCTTTACTGTAAAAAAAAAAACCCCACTCTTCTACTGAACATTACTGTATACCATTACCGCCCCATACCTGCATGGGCACCCAGGTACTGTAAAAAAAACACTCTTTACTGTAAAAAAAAAACCCACTCTTCTACTGAACATTACTGTATACCCATACCACGTGGCTTTGTGGCGCGTGTTGGAAGTGTTGGAATGGCGCATCTGTGCACATGAGCTTTTTGAGACAAATAGCAGCAATCTTATGCAGTCACTTCTGGGAATAAATTTTTTCCCCTCAAACTACTGTTTGATGCACTGACACGCACGCATACACATGCAGATCACACACACACACACACACACACGCGCGCACGTGCACGTGCACGTGCACACACACACACCCTCAGCCTCTTTCGCAGGCACAAAGAGAGCGTCGCTCGATGCTCTTCTGAGAATGTCCGCTCGCGGCGCTGACTATGTGATAATGGGAGCCGCCCGCCCGCACCGAGCCCCCCCCCCTCCCCCCCCCCCTTCGCGGGCCGACGCACGCAACCCTGACAACGCAGCAATGCCCCGCACCACGGCACCATAAAAACGCAGGCTGTCGCCTCCGGGCCGGCCGGTGGGTGAGACAGATATGTGGGGGGGGGGGGGGGGAGGGGGAGGAGGGGGGGGGGGGGCTGTGCGCCCTCCTGGACTCCTGTACGCGCGCGTACAGTGTCGGTGAGTTGGTAATTTTCCACTGGTCCCACCATGTGTCCTTTTGGTTGACAAACACGAGCCCCATACTAAAGACTGGCTGGTTGGCGGGGCTGAAAACACCTGCAGGCTCCTGGCGTTTTATGGCCCCGCACAGACTCGGAGCCCCCCCCCCCCCCCCCCCCCCGCTTGGGAACCCTCTTGAGGGTTCCGGATGGAAAATTCCCAAAGTCGTTCCTCCTCCTCGGCGCTCTGCTTTTTGCCTTTTCGGGGGTGCCTCGTGTGCAGCCTCCGTGCCGCGCTGCGCCGCGCTACGCCGCGCTACGCTGCACGTTAAGTATAGGCCTGCCGTACAGTACCTTTTGCTCCTGGACGCCCTGGAGAGATGTGGTGACGTCGCACGCAGCGTCTCTGCGTGCGACGTGCGTGCGTGCAAGAGTGTGTGTGTTTTATGCAACGTTTCAATCGAGGTCGCTGTTGATCGACAATAGTTAATAGCTTTTTTTAAAATAATTAAATGACTGAGAAGCGTGTTTTAATTTATATATATATATATATATATATATATATACACTGACATGTCATTTTCCATAATCAAATGAATCGCTAAGTTGGATTAACCTGTTGCACCCCTGAGTGTGTCATGTTCTTCAGACTGAATGCCATGGCTTCTATAATTGAAGTAAACAGTATATGTTTCTGGCCATAGTAACATTTAGGTATTTAATTACATTGCACTAATTTAATGTAGTCATATAGCAGACGCTCTTAATCCAGAGCGACTTGCAGTAAGCAAGGGAAACACGGAACACAGTGTGTGTGTGTGTGTGTGTGTGTGTGTGTGTGTGTGTGTGTGTGTGTGTGTGTGTGTGTGTGTGTGTGTGTGTGTGTGTGTGTGCGTGTGTGTGTGCGTGTGTGCGCGTGCGCGTGGCACGGCTCCGAGCTCAAACCCAGATGAAGGGTTCGTTAAGGTCAGCATCTTTGTTTTGGGGTTAGTAGGCCAAGAGAGGTAAACAGACTCTGGGCTATATTTAAACCATGCAGGTCACATCATATGGGATTCTAACGCTGAACCTAGCTCTGTAATCATATACACTGTATATGATTACAGAGCTAGGTTCAGCGTTAGAATCTGTATATTATACAGTGACACACACACACACACACACACACACACACACACACACACACACACACACACACACACACACACACACACACACACCTTTTCAGTCCTTTAGGTTCACTTGTTCTTTTTACATGAGTTGGGCGTATTCTTCGAGAGCCTGTGTAAACCCATTCTGGCAGCCTGCTTGTATAGCATGCGGCTCGTTAGTCAATAGACCTTCAATCCATACAATACCTCCTGGGTTCAAATCCTGCTTATGCCACTGTTTTTGTGCCGCAAACCGCAAACTACTTTCTTTCGCCGATGAAGTGTTGGACTTCTGCCCGTCTGTCCGTCCGTCCGTCCGTCCGTCCGTCCGTCCGTCCGTCCGTCCGTCCGTCCGTCCGTCCGTCCGTCCGTCCGTCCGTCCGTCCGTCCGTCCGTCCGTCTCTGTCTGTCTGTCTGTCTGTCTGTCTGTCTGTCTGTCTGTCTGTCTGTCTCTGTCTGTCTGTCTGTCTGTCTGTCTGTCTGTCTGTCTGTCTGTCTGTCTGTCTGTCTGTCTGTCTCTGTCTGTCTGTCTGTCTCTGTCTGTCTGTCTGTCTGTCTGTCTGTCTCTGTCTGTCTGTCTGTCTGTCTGTCTGTCTGTCTGTCTGTCTCTGTCTCCTCTGCTGTCTTCCTTCCCACTCTTAGGTCCTTGCCTTTCCATGCTTCCTTCTGTACTTCCCTGTCTCCTTCCTGTGTGCCTGTTCTCCAGGCAGGGTGTGTGTCAGATATAGATGTTATATTTAGTTATTAAATCCAACCCCCCCCCCCAGCGGGTTCTCAAACTTTTAAAGGTCAAGGATTGATGTCATTGTTGTTTTGCGCCATGGATAGCCCCCCCCCCCCCCCTCCCAAGGTTACACCTGTGTTGTTCATATCCGCGCGAAATAATATAGTCTCTATAATCGAGTCCATTATAACAAGTGTTATCAATCTTGTGTGTGTGTGTGTGTGTGTGTGTGTGTGTGTGTGTGTGTGTGCGCGCGCGCGCACGCTCATCTACGCACACACGACGGAGCCCCTGAGTCTAATCGGGGATGACCTTCAAAAGGTGTCAAGACAGACCCAGAGAACCTCCGATGCAGACATAAAACTGATGAGACGTATACTGTAGTAGAAATGCCTAAACCTTTAGTGTCTTTAATGAAGTCACATAACTGAGGTGAGCTACGAAACGTTCGCAGGCCCAAGGACATTGGCGTTGAGCGGATGAAGATTGGACCTATCTTCATTCATTCAAACGTGGTTTTCTTCTAGCATGCACCAAAGATGGTGGATTCAGAAAGATACGCCCTACCAATTTTGCACTAAATGGTACACAAAATGGCGTACTTCTCAGAAGACAGAACGGCATTTTAACCCATTTTGGGGCGGGGAACCCCTTTTGGTGTTAGCATTATAGCTATTGAAAAATAGCAGATCTACAAGCTCTTAGCGCGCCACCGAGTGGCGCGCTAAGAGCTTGTAGGTCTGCTATTTTTGAAAAAATCGTTAAAATGTGCCTCAAATCTTTCCGAAAATTGTCATGATTTGGAAAACGTTTTATTTTTTTAATTTCGACGTCGGGGCCTAAACGGGTTTAAATAGTGAAAATAGCCAATCTATAAGCTCACAATGTGCACAATGCTTAAAAAAACCCAGAAATGTATTGATGCAAGGTTTATGAATGACGGAGATGACACAAAGGAATAGACGGGGTCATGAGCAGGCCCCATATACCCAAACCACTGTGTTGACACTCGCCAGCTGTTTGCAATGACTGTGGATTACAAAACGAGCGTGCTATTATCCAAACGGGCAACAAGGAGTGCACGAGGATGCGCTCGAGGGTGAAGTGGAGTCTGCAGAGTTTCCAATCTGAGACTGTAACGACATTTATCATTTATTGTCCTTGCATCATTGCGTCTGTCATTGCATCTGCTGGGTATTTGTACTGCCTCGTTACCACTGACCCCACACACCTTGTGTGTGCACCATTCCATGTGCCATACCGTATATGTGTGTGTACCGTGCACCTTATGTTGGGCGTGAAACCTTCAGAAAAATCGTATTCATTGTTTTCCGTGAATGAACGCTTCGCCATACTAGCCCATTTTGGGGGCGGGAACCCCTTTTGGTGTTGGCAATTATGTTATGCTTTAGCTATTGAAAAATAGCAGATCTACAAGTTCATAGCGCGCCACCGCGCTACGAGCTTCTATGTCAGTCGAAGAACGACTGACATATAGAAACACGGCTTTTTCAGAAAACTGTCAGGATGTAATAGAAGACATTTTTAGAATCTGATCTCAGGTCAGAATGGGTGGACCTGCATGAGTGAGTAGTGACCATAGGAGATGTACAGGACTGGCTGTATACATCCGGCTGAGACTACCTGTACGTATTGGGTACTCTGTCCGTCTGTGTGTTGGGCGTAAAACGGCACACACATCCCCTGGAGGCCAGAGCAGAGCCCAAATGTTTCACAGTGGGGCCCGTTATGACCACACCATTCCCTGGAGGCTGTTTTCTTGGGTGCAGTACTATAGTTTAGTCGGTTTTTGGTTTAGACTATAGTCGTTGGTTAGACCAGTCATTAGTCCCTATACAACTACAACCTATCTCAAACCCTCTGTCCCATTTTTCATAATTATTTCATATCGTGATTGTGGCTATAATAAGATCTATAATGGGGTTTTTTTTTGCTGCGGGAATGGCTCGTTTTGATCAAAACCGATTGCCGTGAAACCCGGCACTCGCATTCCCACCTGGTTGAGGAAGAAATGACGCCCATTTCACATTGGCCCGGCCCGATGTATAGCGCCACCAGCAGGCCGACTTTTGCGAAACAAGCGCACACGTGTGTGTGTGTGTGTGTGTGTGTGTGTGTGTGTGTGTGTGTGTGTGTGTGCCTGTCTGTCACATCTGCGGCCCATGCCGTCGCTTCCCCTCAGCAAGACAACTCAAGATTGTCTGTGGAGTGGAAATTTACCCAGTACTGTGCGTGCGTGTGTGTGTGTGTGTGTGTGTGTTTGTGTGTGTGTGTGTGTGTGTGTGTGTGTGCGTGTGTGTGTGCGTGCGTGTATGTGTACAGAATGTGTGTGTGAGTGTGTATCGCCCACATTATAGGGCTCTTCACACAGGCGGCAATAACGCATATCTTCCCTGGCCAATCAGACGACAAACGGCATAAACAAATAAATAAATCGCTCGTGCGGCTTTCAGAGGTTTATAGGATGCACATTTTATTTTTGTGCTCATTCAGAATGCAGGGCAGTTTGTTCTTGTAAACCCAGTCCTTATATGGGGCGGCCGCGTTGATATCACAACATAAGAGTGTTTGGGGAAACATCTTATCTCCGTATTTCTAACTGTTGTAGTGTCTTGTCATAAAAGAATGGCCCTATACTTGAACATAATACTACAGTGTGTCGCACATAAAAGCATCACATTTGACTCCATATCTATTCTGTGCATTTGACGGAGGCTCCCCCGAAAGGCCCCTTCTTCTGTTGTCCGACTCTGACACCGGTGCATGTTGACAATCTCCCGTGGGGGAAAAAACTCACATTTGAGTTGACCCATTCTGACCTGAGATCAGATTCATATGAGGTTTCCACTGGGACACACACTGGTCTGATTAACCCATTCTGACCTGAGTGACCTGACCTGATCAGATTCTAAAAAATGTCAGTCGTTCTTCGATTTTTCAAAAATAGCAGACCTACAAGCTCGTAGCGCGCCACTCGGTGGCGCGCTATGAGCTTGTAGGTCTGCTGTTTTTAAATAGCTAAAGCATAACATGATGCTAACACCAAAACGGGTTCGCGGTCAGAATGGGTTAACTATACTACCTAAGAAAAGGCATAAATATGTTCAAGTATTTGCAAAAATATACGCGTATTTAAAAACAAATTGCAGATCTACAATCTCATGGGCTTGTATACGTACATCTGGTATTTTTTTTCTAATTATATCCAAAGTATAATATAAAGCAATGGTTAAAGTGATTCCACTTTAAATGGGTTAAAAGGAGTCTTTCTGTGTTGTGTAACCACGTTGGCGGGAATTCCAGCCAGTCATTCAAAGTCAAGACGTCAGTGCACATTCCAGTCCAATTACAGCACATGTGGACCCATAAGAATCTGAATTGCATAAGACGGAATAACCCAGGGGAAACGTTTTAGCTCGAGACCAAAAAGAAATATTCAGACGTTTGTCCAGGACCCAAACTATAGTGAAAATATCAGATCGGCTATTTTCACTATACTTCTAAAATATTAGTTTTCTAATTTTATGGAATTTCTTACATTTTCCTTTAACTTACTGGAGGAGAAAAATCATTGATTTTTGTTTTTAATTGAATGTCATTTTTTTGGGGGAAAATATTTGGAAATAATAATAATTAAAAACCAAAATGTGGGAAACCAAAAATAAAAGGACCCATTATAAACATTTTTTCTGCGACCCACATGGGTCTTTATTTAAACCCACTGTTAGTGGGTTTAACTTAAAATGTCTTCCATATCCTGACAGTTTTCTGAAAAAGCTATGCTTCTGTGTCGTTCGATTTTTCAAAAATAGCAGAGCTACAAGCTCGTATGAGCTTGTAGATCTGCTATTTGTCAATAGCTAAAGCACAACATAATGCTAACACCAAACCCAGCCCCAAAATGTTAAAGACGTAATACAAGCTAGTCGATCCATAATCGGACAGAGGGTGACCCCGGCCGGCTATACCTTCTGTGACCTCTAGCTGCTGCTTTTAATTAAAGTCAGATCACAGCCTCGTCCGTCCGTCCGTCTGTCCGTGACAAACCACACACTGCCTGGGACGTTGTGTTGGCTCTGGATGCGATTGTTGGAGATTAGGTAGAATCGGTTCATGCTCTGTCAAAACATGGTGTCTGATTGCATGTAATTACATTGGGTAATATGCTAGTAGGGATTGTTATTGGTACAGTAGTAGACGTGTGTGTGTGTGTGTGTGTGTGTGTGTGTGTGTGTGTGTGTGTGTGTGTGTGTGTGTGCGTGTGCGTGTGTGCGTGCGTGTGTGTGTGAGACGGTGGTGACTAAGAATGTGTACTCAAGTATGCCTACTGTATGCCTACTTAACTCATTCACTTGGACAGATTCCACGGAAATGGCTTTATCTTTTGTATACAAATTTAGCTTGAATAATGAAAATGTGAATGTTATATCATTCCATATCATAAGTGAACAATGATGTTTTTTTATGAGCAATTTGAAGAGAAATTGAGGTTACATTAATTGCATATAGATTAGTCATTTATGAGTGGCCCCGGTTTAACAAAAAAAAAAGAGAAATTAAATGATAAACAATAAAAAATATTAATAATCAGTTATGGGAATTGAGTGCCAGCAACTTCATAACAAGTCCTCTCATTCAAAATAAATAGTTAAAAAAAAAAACACCTCGACCCTATATGCTTAGTTTTCTGCTTTAGTTTTGTATAGCTTGTAGATCTGCTATTTTCAAAAGATTCTTTATACATTTGAAATTTCTGCATAATTAGTATTTTTACTTTTGGTACTCCAAGTACATTTTTTGGTTGCCAAGTTGCCAACTGCCAAATACTTTTGTACTTTTACCAAGTATACATTTTTAATTCTGGACTTACAGTATACAGAGTATTTCTACACTGCAGTGTTGATACTATAGCAAAATATGTGAGTATTTTGTCCACCACTGGTACTATGGCTGTTACCTGTAGGTCACTGGAGGGGGAGGGGCAATGCTCTGTCCATCGCCATCGTCCCAAATATGACGGTATTGCTCCAAAACACAAGTGTATATATGCATTTGTGTGCGCGCCTGTGCCGTGTGTGTGTGTGTGCGTGTGCCGTGTGTGCGTGCGTGTGCCGTGTGTGCGTGCGTGTGCCGTGTGTGCGTGCGTGCGCGCCTGCGCTGCACATGTGCGTGCATGTGCACCCTGGTGTGGGAAAGGAAAATGTTCCATTCGTCTCTATCGGAGCACATTTGATTTCTCCTCCATTGTGACGGCGCGGCGCTTTGCCTATATGCATGTTCCCACGCGCGCAGCGGCGTGTTTAGCAGAGGCTCGCCCCCCCCGCTGGTGCCTTAATTGGCCGGGGTTTTCATCCTATAGCGTTCTGGGTGGTGTTTAGGTTTAAGACTCTATATGGGCTGTATTTTGCGTGTCTTAAGTACCAGGTCTTATTCCCTAACTTGAGTAAACTAAAGACCTGGAGGCGTGGACAATGCCATTTGTCTATTCTGAGTGGCCAAGGAGCATTGATCACGCCTCCAGGTCTTTAGTTTACTCAAGTTAGGGAATAAGACCTGGTACTTAAGACACGCAAAATACAGCCCTATAGCTCTCTGGTTATAGAGAGCGGATTTCCTGACAGCACTGGGACGTGCTCCAGCAAAAAAAAACAAAAAAAAACCCACACACACACACACACTCACAGTGCATGTAGTGTATATATATATATACACACACTCATGCAGGCGCCCACATGAACGCGTGTGTGTGTGTGTGTGTGTGTGTGTGTGTGTGTGTGTGTGTGTGTGTGTGTGTGTGTGTGTGTGTGTGTGTGTGTGTGTGTGTGTGTGTGTGTGTGTGTGTGTGTATGTGTGCGCGCGGGCACACACACATACATACCGTACAAAAACACATGCGCAGACAGGCACTCATGTTCTCTCTCTCTCTCTCTCTCTCTCTCTCTCTCTCTCTCTCTCTCTCTCTCTCTCTCTTTCTCTCACTCACTCAATCTCACACACACACACACACACACACACACACACACACACACACACAGACTCATATTTTACTTTCTCTAATAACCTAAGACATGAACCTTGGTTGAAAAAGCTAAAGTTCTCCTTTAAGTGTTTAATGTATACTTTTTGTAATACTAATCAAAGTAACTGTAGTGTAGTATAGAAGTCAACGTTTTGGAAATTGGAAATACTCAAGTGATGTACAAATTCCTCAAAATTGTACTTAAGTGCAGTACTTAAGTAAATGTACTTGTAGTTACTTTCCAAATGTCCAGCACTGCCATTGTTCCAAGTACAATGGCCTCTGTACAGTGCCCAGGCTTTAATTTAGCCTCTGTATAGCATCAGTGCCCAGGCTTTAATTTAGCCTCTGTTTAGCATCAGTGCCCAGGCTTTAATTTAGCCTCTGTTTAGCCTCAGTGCCCAGGCTTTAATTTAGCCTCTGTTTAGCCTCAGTGCCCGGGCTTTAATTTAGCCTCTGTTTAGCATCAGTACCCAGGCTTTAATTTAGCCTCTGTTTAGCCTCAGTGCCCAGGCTTTAATTTAGCCTCTGTTTAGCCTCAGTGCCCAGGCTTTAATTTAGCCTCTGTTTAGCATCAGTACCCAGGCTTTAATTTAGCCTCTGTTTAGCCTCAGTGCCCAGGCTTTAATTTAGCCTCTGTTTAGCATCAGTGCCCAGGCTTTAATTTAGCCTCTGTTTAGCCTCAGTGCCCAGGCTTTAATTTAGCCTCTGTTTAGCCTCAGTGCCCAGGCTTTAATTTAGCCTCTGTTTAGCCTCAGTGCCCAGGCTTTAATTTAGCCTCTGTATAGCATCAGTGCCCAGGCTTTAATTTAGCCTCTGTATAGCATCAGTGCCCAGGCTTTAATTTAGCCTCTGTATAGCATCAGTGCCCAGGCTTTAATTTAGCCTCTGTTTAGCATCAGTACCCAGGCTTTAATTTAGCCTCTGTTTAGCATCAGTACCCAGGCTTTAATTTAGCCTCTGTATAGCATCAGTACCCAGGCTTTAATCAGTACCCAGGCTTTAATTTAGCCTCTGTATAGCATCAGTGCCCAGGCTTTAATTTAGCCTCTGTATAGCATCAGTGCCCAGGCTTTAATTTAGCCTCTGTATAGCATCAGTACCCAGGCTTTAATTTAGCCTCTGTATAGCATCAGTACCCAGGCTTTAATCAGTACCCAGGCTTTAATTTAGCCTCTGTATAGCATCAGTGCCCAGGCTTTAATTTAGCCTCTGTTTAGCAATGTGTGCATGACTGGATGCAACCGCATGCCCTCTTTCTTCCACTTGTTGCACAGCCGTCTGGCTGACACGGCATGGGCTTTTATTAGAACTAGAAGGATGTGACCGCAGCACTTCTCTCTCAGCAGAGAGAGAGAGAGAGAGAGAGAGAGAGAGGTCCTTTCCTCAGGAAGTTTATTCTGGTCATGACCAATCACTCATTACATCAACAAACTGTGTGTGTGCGTGTGCGTGTGCGGACAGTGGAGACATGGGGAGGCTCACTGGGGAGGCTCACCTTACACGATGGGTGGCCGGTCGGACACCTCTCTCTCTCTCTCTCTCTCTCTCTCTCTCTCTCTCTCTGAATGCTCTCCTGATGCGTCTGACACACACCCTCTCTGTTCCCTCCACTCGTCCTCCAGAGAGATGACCCATACGATATATACCATACGTCGCTTATACTATACTGTCGGGGCAGAAACGTCGTATCTCCAAATTCTTTCATTTTGTTACGTCGTGACTTCTTGTCTTTGATATACTCAAATTATAGTACGTTGCATAATATTACGATATCGTTATGGTTATACGCGATATGGGGGTTAAGTTCAGTCGCCGTTCTTTGATATTCCTGGCACTTTGTGTTCCTTTTTTTCCCCCCCCATTTGCTCTAGTTTTGATCTGTCTTCTAAATCTTAACAGTTTTCTATATTAGTGATTCTCAAACTCTTTCATGTCAAGGACCCACCCAAATAATTAAATGTCTTTGGCCCCATCTGAAAATATTTTATTTTGGGGACCCCCAGAAGCATGAAGAGATGAGTTCAAAACGTTTGCTGTGAACCGAATAGTATTATTCAAAGATCTGCGCACATTTTCACAATGTTTCAAAAATAGCAGATCTATACAAGCTCATATGCCGCACTCGGTGCCGCACTACCTCAAACCTCGATCCCTTAGGTCTCCATGTATGGAGCTGACCGGTTGATCCTTCCCCATCCATCCTTCCTCTTCGATGTCTCCCTTTTGACTGATACCTGACTGTCCATTTAAACTCTAGACGGGCCTGCCCTAAAGTTATCAGTGCAGCTCCACCGGCGAAAACTATAAAGAGTCCTCAACAGGCCTTCCATATGCTGATCTGACCTCATCAAACCCTGTACACTCTTACTGGTAATACTTTTTGTTGTTGTATATAAATGTTTTTTTTTTACGAGTAATTGACGAAACACACGCCCCTCACATAATTTATCAGGACAATGTCAGTCGTCACCAAATAGTTTGAGAACCACTGATTTAGAAGCTGTTTGTTGAATCTTAAATCTTTTCAGGAATGATTGATCTCTCTGTCTCTGGTTGAACATTACATCCTGCGTGAGTCATCCGTATCGATGCATGCAGTCCTCCCCTATATAGCTCTGATTACATCTCTGCCTGATTTCCTCCCACGTTTCACTTTTTTTTTTTTATGAATTCCTATTATAATAGATGGGAAATTAGATAGGTGGTTGACTTCCATACTGGAAGTTAAGCATATAGACATCCTCCCAACAGCGATAATGTGGGTAAATGACGTAAATGTCTCCATTCATTGTCAATGGGAATTTAGTGTTTGTGTCGGACAGTTTTTTTGGACAGACACCAAAAGCAAATATGAGGTCCTCATTTTTATACTCTGTCTCAGTGTCATCATCGCAGCAAATATTATATTACATTTTTCTATGCAAGAACAATGGCTTCTATATTTCAGCATGCTAACTTTCCAGGAATTTAACCCATTCAGGCCTGAAGTCTAAATAAAAAATAAAAAAAAGGTTTTCTAAATCATGACAATTTTCGGAAAGATTTCAAGCACAATTTAACGATTTTTCAAAAATAGAAGACGTACAAGCTCGTAGCGCGCCACTCGGTGGCCCCCTATGAGCTTGTAGATCTGCTATTTTTCAATAGTACAGTACAGTACAGTGCAGTACTTCCCCCAGCTGGTGGTGGGCTACATTGACACAAAGTTCAAGCACCCTGCTCAAGTTCACGACCTCTGTATGTACTCAGTACGCGTTGACTGCGTTCCCCCACACGGCTGTGTGTGCATGTTAAGCTGTGAATTTAACCACCTGCCTCCCGGCCACTGGTTCTCTATGTCTGAAGTCTACTGTCAGACTGGTAGCGTGTTGAAGCTAAGTCTACTGTCAGACTGGTAGCGTGTTGAACCTGAAGTCTACTGTCAGACTGGTAGCGTGTTGAACCTGAAGGCTACTGTCAGACTGGTAGCTTGTTGAACCTGAAGTCTCCTGTCAGACTGGTAGCGTGTTGAACCTGAAGGCTACTGTCAGACTGGTAGCTTGTTGAACCTGAAGTCTCCTGTCAGACTGGTAGCGTGTTGAACCTGAAGTCTCCTGTCAGACTGGTAGCGTGTTGAACCTGAAGTCTACTGTCAGACTGGTAGCGTGTTGAACCTAAGTCTACACGTTGTGTGGTGAAACTGTGGCCCATACGTCAGCA
>NC_137867.1:9952779-10012779 GCF_963924005.1 Protomyctophum bolini | reverse complement strand
AACACACTTATGTTTATACTTAATTAACCCATGGTCCCCCAGGGGTCTATATACTTAGTCCCTCCCCTTTTCCCTCTACACCAAGGGCCCTGTTTTCATGTTGCCCTTTTTATTTATTCTTTTACTATTTTGAAAAACACATTTTGAATAGTTAAAATAGCCACTCCACAAGCTCAAAACGTGTCCATGTAGATAGGGCTAGTTGAACAATTTTTAAATGTTTTTTTTGTTTTTTTTTCCAAAATAGCAAAACAAGGCAAAGACGTTTAGGGATATAGGAAGGAGTAAGACACTGACTAAAATAGGGCCCCAAATCTCTGAATATATAGCTCCATCTACAAGCTCATAAGCCTATATGGAAATCATGTCAGGCTTTAGTTTATCAATCTAGACTCTTTCTGTTTTGTTTGGCCGACCCTGAGCAATGATGCACCACTGCACGCACGCGCACGCACACACACACACACACACACACACACACACACAGCTCCCAACGTTTTGCAGTTTGGATAAAAGAGTCCTATAGGGGTAAGAGTGTACAGAAACAAACAACGTAGACAAAATCACATCTGCACGATATCAAAAATGCCGGTATACTGCGTGCATTGTACGGTGCATGGTCAGAAGAATAGAAACAAAATGAGGCAGAGTGCGCTTCATGGTGCCAGTGGAGAACACATCAGCAGCCCATATAAATAGCTGCAGGTAGCAGACCTACGAGCTCGTAGGCGCGCTACGAGCTTGTAGATCTGCTATCTGCAAGTATAATGATGTGTTAAGTGTTGTTGCCAGTGCAATAGCAGTAGATTGCAAACATGCATGAATGCAAACAACGCACGCACGCACACACACACGCACACGCACACGCACACACACACACACGCACACAGTGGTTTGTTTTTTAGAGTAATGTCAGCAGGCCTTTTGACTGTGTGTTTAAGACGCCGCATGACCTTGAGCGGCTGGTTGTAATGTTTTCATAGCTGTGTGTGTGTGTGTGTGTGTGTGTGTGTGTGTGTGTGTGTGTGTGTGTGTGTGTGTGTGTGTGCGCGCATGTGTGTGCATGTACAGCATGTGCCGTTGTGTGCGTGCCATGTGTCTCAGAGCACCAATGGGTCCTCTGTGTGCGCCTTCTTCTCCAAACCGGTTAATACCAGATGTTGAGGAAGGAGATGCTTCAAGGAAAGAACGGGGCCTTCCTTCACTGTGACGCATGGCTTGCTTTAACCAAACACACCGTCATAGTGTGCTCTCGTGTGTACATCCAGTTGGAATGTCATCCGCGGCTTAGGAATGATCATGATCACGGCAAATTACCGTCTGTATAATAATCTGTCTGTATCTGTCGGGTATAGAAACCTCGTATGTCCCGAAACTGTATAGCAAAAGGTAAAAACAGAAGGAGCAGATCTAGAAGCTCATCTGCTGTATACTTTTGATGAGTTACAGAATATGGAGATAAGAGATTTCTGCCCGGCAGCAACGATGAGCTTGCACATTTTTGAGGGGCAGCCAGCCCCTCCTATATATGCCCAGCTTTGTGTTTGAGGGCACCCCATAGCGGTGATTTGATTGGCTGAGCGCACCATAGCGATGATTTGATTGGCTGAGCACCCCATAGCGATGGGGAAATTGACAGAAAAGAAGAGAGACCAGTGATTAGCCTGGAATGTGATGATGTTGTATGATGATAAGAGTATGATGATTTTTGTATAACATATACCTACAAGTACAGTAGCAGTTAACCCATTGACGGTATTGTATGTCCCCATATGCGACGACAACATGTGCAAAAAGTGGACGCGACACTACTGTTTGCTTTGGTAAAGTAAGTCAGTAAGGCCTGACTCACACCTTCACAACATATTGATGTACAGTATACTATAGCCGATGCATGGGACTTCATTGTTTACTGATGCAAGCTCGCAATGCATTTCCAATGGGAGTCACATGGTTTGACACGACATTTGTGTTGTATGAGGGGGAGGGGGGGGGCGGGGGCAGTCGAAACACAGCCCGAAAGCCGTACAACAAAAATGTTGTGTCAAACCGCATGTGACTTCCATTGGAAATGCATTGGGGCATTGGGCCAAGTCTCTAATGTCCATGATTTAAGTATTGATTCTCACATCATGAATTTAAATAATTTCAGAAATTGTGGCAAAACATACGAATGACAACTGCGTGTGTGTGTGCGCGCGCTTACACACGCGCACACACGCACGCACGCACACACACACACACACACACACACACACACACACACACACACACACACACACACACACACACACACACACACAGTATTGTAATGTCAGCAGTAGCGGTAGGGGGGGAATGTGGAGGTTTGTTTGGGTGTAAAATAGAGCGGAGGGGGGCGGGTGTTTATTTGACAACATGCCTGCTGTGCCAGGAACCAGTGTTGCCATGTCTGCTTATTATAAGCCACTTTGAACCCTTTTTCTTTCTTTTTTTCTCCCCTTGTAAATATTGGTGGTTGCGGGTTTTTTGGGGGTGCAGTTGCTTATTCGGGGCTTGCTTCAGCTTAACCACGTTTAAAACCCATATATGTCGGCTATTTGAAAATACATATTTTCTTTTCTTTTTTGAGGGGCCCCTCCTATATACAGGTTATATATTAATAATAATATATTAAAAACGCCATTGACAATGGACATGCAGAGTTTAATGTTTGTTTGTTTGGTCACTAACACAAACATTAAATACCATTAACTTGAGTTTAATGTTTGTTTGGTCACTAACACAAACATTAAATACCATTAACTTGAGTTTAATGTTTGTTTTGTCTGTCACTGAGCCAATCGGCATATTAAGTTATTTGTTATGATATCGCGACGATGTAAGATGATAAGGGTTGGTAAAGCGCCCCTCACTTCATGCGGGTGTGATTTGAAAAAAAAATATATAATTACAGATGGGTGCCATGGCTTGAATTCATTGAGATTTATTTTTATTTTTGACGCATTCCTAAACCAATAATTTGATGATGGGGTGGCTGTTCAGTATAGACGCAAAGACGTCACATTATTGGCTAAGGAAAAGTGAAAATATAAACAATATAATCTCCCACTCTCACGGATACTAATAAAAAGTCATATTCCTTGACATGAAAATGTTTGAGAACCACTTGGCTCTAAAAAGCAACAACAAGGTGGTGTTGTTGCTTCTTTTGGGCCTGTTTTCATAGACCTGGCTGCTTGTTTTCACTCTCGCAAGAACCTGGCAACACTGACAGGAAGCCTCGCGCCGAGTATTAACCCAAACATGGCTGAACTTTACGGCTGGGATCTGACCTTAAGCAGCTGGACACACTATTAACCCTTTAAGCCCCTTCTAAAACACTATCTTCCGAATCAGTGCAGAGGCTCCCAACGCTTTTCATGTCTGTTTTAGGACCCCCAAATTGACACGTGTATTAGCCCGCGGACCCACATTTGAAGAGATATGCCATGGGACCCCCCATAAGACCCCCATAAGACCCCCATAAGACCCCCCATAAGAGAGGATTTTTACGGTTTAATTTCAAGGACCCCCAGTTTGACATGCATTAGTCTACGGACCCCCCCGCATTTAATGGCATTTCTATCTCTGGGACCCCCAATTTTTTTTATAGTGAAGGTATATACTTCCAGTTTCCCTGCGTTGCGCGCGAGGGTTTCGTATATAGGGTTCTTGCAAGATATGGGGGAGCCGTATATATATATATACCTTTGGTTGCTTTGAACGCCAGCGTCAGAGTTTTGTATTCTGTGCGGGCATGAGCGAGGCCGACCCGTATAGCCCGAGGTCCGACGCTTTGACGTTGGAACTGTGACTCCCTTTCTCTTCCTCTGCCGTGTTGCTTATTTCATCATTCTATAGGCGCTGAGGAACTGTTGTTCAAAGATAGTCCGAAATACTCCCTCCCTCTCTCCCCCTCTCTCTCTCTCTCTCTCTCTCTCTCTCTCTCTCTGTTTGGTGCGTTGTGGGTCATTATGTTGTTTTGCGGGACAGGTTGGGACGGGTTGGGCCTCCGCATAATGGGAGGCAAGGAGCCCAACCGAGCTCCGCAGGGGACTGTACGACAAGTGGTGCGTGTGTTGTATACGGTACACAGGCCCCGCCAGGCTATAAGGCACCGCTTTCCACCCGACTCCTCCTCCTGGGCAAGGAGTGAGTCTTGCTCAGCGGCCTGATGGCCTTTCTTTTTTCTCTTCCTGAACCTATATATACAGTGGCCTTTGCGCATCACTACCCTCCAGAAACAAAACAAACCCATTCAATTCACGTGCAACCCATACAACTGATACAGTACCCCGGCAATGCCTTCTCACCAGTGGAGTGGAGTGGAGTGGAGTGGAGTGGAGTGGAGTGGAGTGGAGTGGAGTGGCGTCGCGTCGCGTGCCTCCCCTCAACTCCCCCCCCCCCCCCCCCCCCCCCCAGACTGTTGTCATTATGGGAGAGGAAAACAAAATGACTATTTACAGCAACACGCAAAGTGTTTCGCGGAGGAGCCCCCTTGATCCTTTTCGCGACATTTACTTTGTTTCCCTGGCCTGTAATTATATACCGACGTTGTTGATATTATGTCTGCGCGTCTAAATCGGGGGGCGCGCCGAACAGGCCTCGGATCACTGGTTCTCAGCGAGGTCTGCGGACCCCCAGGGGGCTCCTGGAGTGGATCTCACAATATGGGACTCCTCGGCTAAATGATAAAGTCTCTCTATATAGAGACTCTCACCAAGTCTCACAAAACTGTAGCGGGACAAGGTTCAAATGTATACTGTATTCTGTTTGAATGGGTGAGTGGAGTCAGTGGAGGTGCAGGACTTTGCTTTAGTGATGGAATGACGAAGGTTATTATTTATTTCTCTTTATCCAATGTAGTCTGTCTGTCTGTCTGTCTGTCTGTCTGTCTGTCTGTCTGTCTGTCTGTCTGTCTGTCTGTCTGTCTGTCTGTCTGTCTGTGTCAGAACAAAGGCGTTGGAAGGAGGAAACACAGCCTTCATGCAGCTGAGGCTGGAGTGAGCTAGATCAGACCGGTAGCTGTTAGGGATGGGGATGGGGGGGGGGAGAGGTGATGTTGTATAGATAGAGCAAAGTGGGGGATGCATGATAAGGTGGGTGTTTGAGAGTGATTGTCTTAACAGGTGTGGTGTGTGTGTGTGTGTGTGTGTGTGTGTGTGTGTGTGTGTGTGTGTGTGTGTGTGTGTGTGTGACACGCACGCAGTACTGTAGTGTTGATGGAGGGTCTGGCAAGCAGAGCACCAATACAATATCCGGACAGATGCTATTTTTAGCCTCCATGCAGCTTGCTAGCTCAGCATCATCAGCAGCAGAGAGAGAGAGAGAGAGAGAGATCGAGAGAGAGAGAGATCAGCATCAGTAGCACAGAGAGAGAGAGAGAGCTCTGCTCAGCATCAGTAGCACACAGAGAGAGAGAGAGAGAGAGAGAGAGAGAGAGAGAGAGCTATTGATCACCAAGAAGTAGCCAAACAACTGCACCACCACCAACCACACACTGCATCTATAACTGGTAGATTGTTGTTGTCAGGCAGAAAACTCGTATCTCCATACTTTTTATATCTCAATGCCCTACTTAGTAGTTAGTGCCACTACGTCATCATACATCAGCCAATCGAATCATCACATTCCGTGCTACAGACAGACACACACACACACACACACACACACACACACTGAATTTGAATCCTGAAAGGTTTTAGAACCTGTCTCACCCCCCAAGAAGTCAAATACGCCACACGTTGACTTGTCCCAAGAAGTCACAATAATATAGGCAATATCTCGGGGAATGAGACAGTGTTGAACACATACATATACTGCGTCAACCTTTTTTCAGTCTATAGTTGGGTATCGTATCGTCGACGTCTCACAGAAATCCCAGTAACTGCTCTGTTTTCTCCCGTATAAATGAATGGTCTATTGCAGTGGTACAAAATTGATATCTGTCCGCGGAACCCTATCTGAAAATGTACCCATCAAGGGGGGGGGGGGTCTGTCATCAAGATACTGTTTACATAAAATGCATCAGGATCTTGGCTATAGCTTTGCGTTTGTGAAATGGACTTTGGGTCGAAATGGATATGGTAGGGCTCTTACTTTCTTTGTTTTTATTTCAAAAAAGTTTCTTTCCACCAAATAATGAACGCAGACAAGAAAACAAAAAAAAACACACAAGACAACAAAAGAAACCCCATAGGTAAACACACAAAAAACAGCTTGGGCTCTTATATGCTTTCAACAACAACAACACAAGCTCATGTCAGGTCAGGTCCTTAACCCATTCTGTCCCACCCTGGGGCAAGACCTATAAGCTGAAAAGACTATATCAGCGGAAGTTGCGGGATTTTAGCGGAAGTGAAATAGTTGATTGCGCTCTACAAATCAGTTTTACATTCTCCGCGAATGAAACAAGTGTTGTGATTGGTCGGGAAAAAATATCGTATCCGGGGGAAATACATTTGACGGCTGTTCCGAAGGATACAACCGCCGATAGCTTCTCTTGCCTTATAGGTTGTGACCAGGCTTTTCTTTTCGCAGATATAAGTAAGCCTGGGACCGAGGCTAATTCTGACCTGAGATCAGATTCATATACGAGGTTTCCACTGGACACACACTGGTCTGATGAACCCCATTCTGACCTGAGATCAGATTCTAAAAGTGTCAGTTGCTCTTCGATTTTTCTAAAATAGCAGATCTACAAGCTCGTAGTGCGCCACCGAGTGGCGCGCTACGAGCTTGTAGATCTGCTATTTTCAATAGCTAAAGCATAACATGATGCTAACACCGAAATGGGTTCCCGCCAGAATGGGTTAACACACATTAAGTGCATGTGAATAATTCTGATGTAATATCGCCGAGCCCATTTGGCCTGCGGTGTCGGGCGCTTCATTGTTTGCTTTTCTTCAGCGTTTCCTGTCGCTGACAACACGTGGTTTCTCATTACCGTCAAAGCCTTTATCAAAGCCGTCGCCGTCGGGAACGGGAAACCTTGTACGTCCAAAACAGTTACTTTACAGGAAGTGGAGGCGGAAATATATTCCATATCCATTGTAGTTATTTAGCCTATAGGCACAGACTTCGTTCGTACTTGTAATTGGTTCTAATAATTTATAATAACCCATAAACATACTTTGAATCACTATTTTAGGCATGTCATACGCAAACCTTGTGTAAAAAAAAATATATATATATATATATATATATATATATATATATATATATATTTAAAAAAAAAATCAAAACGTCTTACATACGTAGATGAGACATTTTCTTCCTACTTTTTTAACACGGCAAAATATAAAATGAGTGAAATGGAATCCATCCCGGGAGTGCAAAACACATACACCAACCGTCCAATCGGAGCACGGAGATGAGGCAGCCAATCCCCTTTCAGAGTTGGAGAACCGTATATATAGCGATGAATGAACTGACAACCTCGCGCTGCACACAACGACAATGGGGACACCCACGGACACCTCTGATTGGCCTATATGGGGGGGGGGGGGGGGGGGGGGGGTGGGGGATCTATACAAGCTCAAAACGCGTCGCTTTGTGTGCTGCGTTTCGAGCTCGCGGATCTGCTTCTCTGAGGCGGGGGAACCCCTTTTGGTGTCGGCATCATGTGTGACACAGGCCAGCACTTTGGTCCTCAACTCGCCAGAATGAAATGGTCGAAATGGTCTAAATAAAATCGTTTTTTTTTTTTATGTGATTTTCTTTTTTTTTCATATTAACATAGTTTGAATGTTGAAGAAGGTTTTTATTCCAACAGATTGTTCATTTGGGCAAATTAAACGTATACATTTATATGTCAAAGTAGGCTTGTTTTTTAACAATGTTTTGGGGCCAGGGAAGCGCAGTTCTGAGATTTGCATGTTGTTTTCGATTGGTCTGGGATCTCTTTGTCCTGAGGTTTCACGCTCTGGTCACCGCCCATTAGCGTGCTTCTGTGTTTGTAAACATGGCTATAGTATGAAGGAGCTTTTGGGTTATACTTTACAGGAAAATAAACAAAACCACGTAGCTACTCAAATACGCTTCCCAGCCTGGAGAATAGACTTCCACCATCACACAACAACAGGCTAACAGCTAGCTAGCCTAGTTAGCTAGCTGTCTGTGTGTTGTGTGTTACTAAACACATGTTTTCACTCCTAAAATGTATAAAACTAATGAAACGTTGCCCGTTAGTATTGCTTCATAGCCATGGAAGAGTGTTGCGCGTTGCTTCTTTTTTTTCTCCTCCACACGCAAAGAGCCAAAACCACTCGTCTTTTCTTTAAATCATAACGTCAAAATATGGCCGTTAGTACTGTTAATTCAACATCCGGTGAGGGGAGGATACGGATTGTGTATGGAAATCAGCGCATACAGTGGGTGGGCTTTAGACCGGATGTAAGCCTTGCACACTAAATAGAAACCAGGCATGTGAACGGATGTTTATTAAAAATAGCAAATCTACAAGCGCACAACGCATCATAGCCTGATGCGTCGGTTTTATTTATCTAAAATACTGGGTCAATTGTCTGACTTTGATTGCTTAAAGTATATAAAATGGTGTAGCCTACTGCAGCTATTTACAACACAATGTAAAAGCATTGGTCTAAAACTACATAGCCTATATCCATTGAAAACTCAGTTAGCCTACTAGTTACTTTTTAGATTGTATTATTACAAAACATACACTAAACAACTTAGTACTACATTTCTTTACTTTAACTCAAGTAAAACAGTGTGTCCACTCAACTGTCATTGACAGGTAACCTAGTGGGGGAGTGATTAGTGGGTGGGGGAGTGATTATGCAAGACATTAGGGGTGTGGACAAGCATCTATTGTCACACCCATTCCAGAGGTGCTAAAATCTGAAGAATCTTTGAAGGGAAATTTCTCTACTTTGCATCTGTATCTTTTATCTGTTTCAACAAGTTTTAGATGGTCATATCTCCTTCAATTATTGTCCAATTTCATTGAATGATACATCATATGAAAGCTTACATTCTGTACTTTAATAATCTGTAATAATCTGTAATCTGTAAAAATCGAGTTGAGGACCAAAGTGCTGGCCTGTGTCACATGTCATGCTTTAGCTATTGAAAAATAGCAGATCTACAAGCTCGTAGGGTGCAGGCGCCGCTACGAGCTTGTGTAGCTCTGCTATTTTATTTATTTTTTAAAATCGACTGACACAGAAACGGCTTTTTCAGAAAACTGTCGGGGAACATTTTTTTAGAACGTGATCTCGGGGTCATGAGGCACGTTGGAGATGTCCACGTGCACGTGGACAGAAGTGCAAGGGAAGCCTCGCATACGACGGACATAAACACTGTCAGACGGTATAGGAGGACAGCCAGTTAGCAAGCTGTGCATAGACGGAAAACGGAACATTGTTACGCTATACAATACGTCTGACGTGTATGCTTGTCAGAAACGGACATAAATCATGGAAAAGGGAAACAACGCCTATATTTACTCCAAATTCAGGCACTTCCTATAAATGGCTGATACTGAGGCAGTACCTTGCTGACTGCTTTGCACGCACAGCACGCACGCACGCACGCAACGCACGCACGCACGCACGCAATATACACGTGCATAAAAGTCTTAATGTCCTGCAGCATGTCCAGTCAGCGTGCAGTGTGTGTAGCCTAAGCGTCTAGACAGCTCGACTCCTATTATCCACCTCCCTCCTCACCGTCTCTGTCAGCTATACAGGACTAAGCCCCCCCCCCCCCCCCCGCAACACAGAATACCGCGCGCGTGCAGATATAGATATATATAGGTCTCTGATAAAGGCCACGTCTTTGATGAAGTCCAAACATCTTCCACAGCTGTCACCATCCTCCAACAGTATATATACTGTATAGCTATACAGTAATAATCTATCTATGGCCCTGCATGGCAGGTTCCCCCGAGCAGGCACTGTAGTGCTCATTGCAGCAGCTCCAATATATATATACTGTATATATACAACCTGGAACGGCTGTATGCTGCTGTGCTGTATAATATGCTGCTCCATTCCAAACACCCAATACAGCAGTTTTCTTTTCTTAAGTACCATGAGTTTGATATGCCTTGCGCTGTGTGTGTGTGTGTGTGTGTGTGTGTGTGTGTGTGTGTGTGTGTGTGTGTGTGTGTGTGTGTGTGTGTGTGTGTGTGTGTGTGTGTGTGTGTGTGTGTGCGCGCGTAATCAAATAGGTCCATGTTTATATACTCTTTAGAGTTACAGACACTCGGAGGTCCATTTAGTTGGTATCTGGGAGCTGATGGTGTCCTGAGGCATAGGGAACGCTATAGGCCACCCCTGTGGTGGCAGAGGCGTTAATCTACGAAAAGACCACAGAGGCTTCAATATGGAGATACAAGGTTTCTTTGTGTGACGCTGTGGTGGCAGAGGCGTTAATCTACGAAAAGACCACAGAGGCTTCAATATGGAGATACAAGGTTTCTTTGTGTGACGCTGTGGTAGTAGAGGCGTTCATTTACGAAAAGACACAGAGGCTTCAATATGGAGATACAAGGTTTCTGCCCGACAGCGACGGTGATATCAGATGTGCTATATTATAGCCAGCATCCATTAACAAGAATACAATAGGCTGTTATGTAATGGGCACCTGTGTGTGTGTGTGTGTGTGTGTGTGTGTGTGTCTTTTTGTTATGAGTAAGCTATAGTGCTCAGTGTTTTTAGTCGTTTGGCTTGAAAATTAAATCCCAGCAAGAAATCCAAATAAGTCTTTTGTGGAATCCTCTCTAAGATCTATGGATCTGGTCCATCCCCGACATGAGCTACTTCATCCCTATAGCCTGGGGAGTCTGGCTTTGGAACATGCACACGCACGCACGCGCACACACACACACACACACACACACACACACACACACACACACACACACACACACACACACACACTGTCTCTGTCGGATGAAAAACTGTTACTTTTCAAAAGGTTTCCAATTCAAAAGCGCCAGATCTACAAGCTCAAAGCACGGCCTCGATCGAGCGCGTGGATCTGCTACTTTCGCTTTTGTATGGGGGGGGGGGGGGCACGCGTTAGTCCGGCGTCCCGTTAGTCTGAAATATACGTGCTCAGTTAACCCATTTTGGTGTTAGCTTTATGCTTTAGCTATTGAAAAACAGCAGATCTACAAGCTCGTAGGTCTGCTATTTTTGAAAAATGAAAGAACGGCTGGCATAGAAACATAGCTTTTTCAGAAACTGTCAGGGTGTATAGAAGACATTTTTAGAATCTGATCTCGGGTCAGAATGGAAACAACTGTCGGTGTAGAAGACATGTTTAGATCTGATCTCGGGTCAGAATGGAAAACGGTCGGGGTGTAGAAGACATGTTTAGAATCTGCTGATCTCGGGTCAGAATGGGTCAAGACTCGCCCCGTGGCTTCTATACGTGAGGTTAGCATTAGTGATGACAGATTACCGGGACGTCGGACTAACGCCGCGCACAAATCCAAACGTTAAATTATACAGATGAGGTTTTTTGCCCGACAGATTTATGTATACTTGCGGGGACATTTGGGTCTTCACAAGTATGGTAAATCAAACACACACAAACACTCGCGCGCGCCCTGTGGTGTCGGAGCATGGAAGGGAAACGGAGTGTTTTTTTGTTTTTTTTTAAAGGGCCTGACTTTTCCTCTTCGCTCCGCAGAGCCTGAAAGGGATGAAGGGACGAGGTCAGGGAGAGGTGGAAAATCCACAAATTGGTGTTTATCGTTCAACGCCCTGCAGTTTCCCCAAAACGTGAGGATGAGAGAGGAGCCATTCAGGCACCGTGTGTGCATCTGCGTCCGTTGCGTGCTTCTGCGACCCCTCAAAGTAATCATATTTAACCCATTTGGACCTGAGGTCATGCAGATTCTATGTCAGTCGTTCTTCGATTTTTCGAAATAGCAGACCTACAAGCTCGTAGCGCGCCACTCGGGTGGCGCGCTACGAGCTTGTAGGTCTGCTAGTTTTCAATAGCTAAAGCATAGCGTAATGCTAAACACACCGGGGAGCAATACAAAAACCGTGCCGCCGTTCCCAATCTGCACAGCTGATTTCACGCAAACTAATCGACCATTCTAAAGGTGAAATGTAAATGCATTGGTATAGCAGCATTGCTTCCGTAAGTTCCAGCTATAACCTTATTTTTATTGTGTTTGAGAAATATATTTGAAAGCCCAAATAATAACTTGAACATTAAGTGCTATAATATGCTATGTTGCAACAGCCATACCAGGCAATTATTGTGAAATACGCTTTTGGTCTCTAGCTGCCAACAACCAACCAACCGACTTTGCGATTCAATAGTTTCTCACACTGTCTGTCACACGAGATCCAATATTGAGATACACATGTCATACATTTCAACTGTGCCTGCGGGGGGTACACACTACACAGTACAGAATATACTTCCATGAACATGAACGTCTGTGTGCACAACCTTAACCTGCCACCTATAGAAACAGCTGTGCCTAATTTCGACCGTGGGCCTATATTTACTGTGGAAGTGGTGAACGTGTTTATGCAAACCCAATACACGGTGAGGTAAGAGTGGAACATAATGTTATTGACATAACACTTGCGTGAATGTTTTTTTTTGCCCACTCTAATATTGGCGGTTCACAAAGAGGGGGGGGGGGGGTCCCTCTTTGAGGTGGTTCCAAATGGGCCCCTTAATTAAACAGATCTGTATACATTTGAGAGGTCACTTGAAATACGAAATGTGTTTGAGAACCACTGGTGTTATAGAGGCGTACAAAAGGACTGGGCCCCCCCCATGGCACGCACTGTTCAGGGGGGGCTCTGCCGCATGGTCCCCATGCAGGGGCCATGCTCGGGTCCACATGCACGCATAGTCCGCATGTTACATCATGACGACCACCGTCAAAAGGAACTGTACCGATATACTTATAGCTTAGAGCTCTGTGGATCCCCGGTGTCAAAAGTATAATTATATATATGCTGTGAACCGTCCCCCTGTTTGTCTGTAAAACAACTCAATTGCACCGTTTCGCCCTGTCTCTCCGTTCTTGTTAACCCCCCCCCCCCCCCTACCCCATCATAATCACACTTGTATCGCTTCCCTTCGATCTGCCGCATATCCTGTCCGTCTCTCGACCTCCGCTGGTTGTCGTCTGGTGCGTTCAGCGTCCGTGGTCGCAGGTCCAGGTTCAGGCATGAAGGGGTGGAGGTCAGGGTCTGCTGAAAAATTTCGACTCATTCATGTTCGTTCTTGGCCTCCAATCAGTGACTCTGTCGGGTGGACAAAACCTCTCACTGCCCTATGACACTGGACTTTCTCTGAAAATGGTCTAGCGCGAACCTGCGGTGTTCCCGCATGCGGGTTTCCAATGTCGTTATTATAGTCACAGCATCTGGAACCCATTCGTAAAAGAAAATATGTTTTATAGTCTGGGCACACCACCTCTCTATTGTGTGCGCGTGTGCGTGCGTGTGTGTGTGTGTGTGTGTGTGTGTGTGTGTGTGTGTGTGTACACACACAGGTACTTATTTGGTTCAATATTTATAAAAGCCACAGAACACTTTCTTTATGTTTCTCTTTTCCCTCCCTCCCTCTCTCCTTTGCTTACTCAGAGCCGCACGTCGTGCACTTTTGTTCCGCAGTGTGATTCCGCCATGCCCTTTAGGTTGAACGCACGCACGCACGCACGCACGCACGCACGCACGCACGCACGCACACGCGCGCACGCATGGTTTCCGTTGTTGTTGTGTTGTTGTTTTGCTGCATTGTGACGCAACAGGTTCTCAGGAGGCCTCTCTCGCCGTCTCTTCCATGGAGGCGCGGAGCCTCGGCCTCCTGTCACCTCGCCCCACCCGCTCGTACAATCATCTCCTATAGAAACCTCCTATCTCCGTATTCTAACTTTTATGTGTTTTTTTTTCTCCACGCACATTTAACTCCCCCCCCCCCCCCCCTGCTTGAACTATACTGTACGACAGCGTCACACACGAGCATATTCATTTTGGTGTTATAGCATTATGTCATGGTTAGCTATTGAAAAATAGCAGATCTACAAGCTCGTAGCGCGCCACCGAGTGGCGCGCTACGAGCTTGCAGGTCTGCTATTTTTTTTAAATCGAAGAACGACTGACATGGAAACATGTGGCTGTTCCAGGTCAGGATGTAGAAGACTTTTTTTTTTTTTATATGATCTCAGGTCAGAATGGGTTAAAAGTATGGCAGATCACAAAGGGCTTGTTACCTTGTATATCTGCTATACTTTTGATGCTTCTGAATCTCCCTGAATCCCATACATGTATGAGCCGAGGTTTACTTACACCCCGAACAGAGACCATTTGCTGTAGACCGACTTGCTGAGGCAGCACGCAGCCGTGTGTGCGTGTGTGCGTGCGTGCGTGGCGTGCGCTTTATCACTATACTTATGAGGGCCGCTATACAAGTATAGTTGGATGTGAGAAATTATTCGTCACGACGAACAATTTCCTGGGAAACCATTTTCCAGGGAAATGGCCATCTTTCAACCGCTTATCCGGAGTCGGGGTAGTTTTGGGGCAACAGATTCAGCAGAGACGCCAGAGTCCATGAGAGCAAGATCATTTTCTATTTCTCACATCCTATACTTGTGAATTTGAATTGTATAGTGTCACACACACACACACACACACACACACGCACACGCACACAACGCAATCTTGGAAAAAAAGATTACAGTGCGAGGTCTCCACCCGATATAGAGACGATGTCAAGTGCATTGACAAAACCAAAATGACTGAATTGTCGTGCTAATTGTCTAATTGTGCTTATTGTCCACAGACGTGTTTCTGGTGTCTGCGTTCCGTGGCAGCGTGTTCTCGGACGACAGCTGCGCTGCGTTGGCTCTCCTGTCTCACTACTTCCACCTCAGCCAGTTCTCCTGGGATGCTCATACAGGTAAGAAGAGCTTTTTTTAAGCCATTCTGACCTGAGATCAGATTCTAAACATGTCTTCTACGTCAGTCGCTATTCGATTTATCAAAAATAGCAGACCTACAAGCTCGTAGAGTGGAGCGCTATGAGCTTGTAGATCTGCTTGTAGAAGCCATTTAGGCCTGACATCATTTTTTTTTTAATTATTATTTTTCTGAAAAACCTCATGTTTCTACATCAGTGGTTCTCATATATTTCATGTCAAGGACCCCGAAAATTATATATGTGCTATATCGCCGACCCCCCCCCCCCCCATCTGAAAATATGTTGTTCCTAGGGACCCTCCAGAAGCAAAGATTTGAGTTAAAAACTGAAACACTGTGTATATATTCAAAGATTTAAGGCACATTTTCACGATAAAAATAAAATAAAAAATAGCAGATCTACAAGCTGGCACGCTACGAGCTTGTAGGTCTGCTATTTTTCAATAGCTAAAGCATAAGATAATGCTAACACCAACAGGGCGTTCCCGCCCAGAATGCGCTAAGCCATTTCAACCCCAGGGCTGAAATAAACCCTTCTAAATCCTAAAGGTTTGCCCAATGATGTCATAATGGGCCAGCCAAGTCTGTGGACTTATAAGGTAAATGATGATGTAATTCGTGCCAGCCTTTATACATATACTTATGGTGTGGGTGTACCAGGCATCTGTCGAATCACACACGCTGTTGTTCCTTTTTTTATTGTTGTTTTTATTATTATTTTATTTATTTTTTATTTTTGCTGCATGAGTAAGAAACCATGGCTTCCATTGCACCACACAGTCGATCACAGATATGCCTATATATTTTTTTCCAAGCTACAGTGAATTGCTCACAAAAGGTGCTGAAGTGTGTGTGTGTGTGTGTGTGTGTGTGTGTGTGTGTGTGTGTGTGTGTGTGTGTTGTGTGTGTGTGTGTGTGTGTGTGTGTGTGTGTGTGTGTGTTGTGTGTGTGTGTGTGTGTTCATCTATCTCTCTCACTCTCTCTCCTCCTGTCTCATCCCTCTGACAATGATTCATTCACTGAGCCTCTCTTCTTTCTTCTCACACACACAATGAACCTCACAGACAATGTACACACATCAGTCCATACCCACTCTCTACTCCCACCCCAAGCCCAACATACCATCCTTATCACAAGACCCATTCCCAAAACAAACGTCCCATTCCAATAACCACCCATAGTTCCATTCAAAGACCCATAGTCCATTCAAACCCCATAGTTCCATTCAAACACCCATAGTTCCATTCAAAGCACCCATAGTTCCATTCAACCACCCACCAGTCCATTCAAACACCCACCATAGTATCCCATTCCAAATTCCCAACAAACCCTTCACAAGACCCCCAACCATCCCATTCAAAGACCATCCCCCATAGTTCCATCAAACACCCATAGTTCCATTCAAACACCCATACGTTCCATTCAAACACCCATATTTCCATCAAACACCCATAGTTCCATTCAAAACCATAGTCCATTCAGACCCATAGTTCCATTCAAAGACCCATAGTTCCATTCAAAGACCCATAGTTCCATTCAAAGACCCATAGTTCCATTCAAAGACCCATAGTTCCATTCACAAGACCATTCATAGACCAAGTTCCATTCAAACACCCATAGTTCCATTCAAACACCCATAGTTCCATTCAAACACCCATAGTTCCATTCAAAGACCCATAGTTCCATTCAAAGACCCATAGTTCCATTCAAAGACCCATAGTTCCATTCAAAGACCCATAGTTCCATTCAAAGACCCATAGTTCCATTCAAAGACCCATAGTTCCATTCAAACACCCATAGTTCCATTCAAAGACCCATAGTTCCATGCAAACACCCATAGTTCCATTCAAACACCCATAGTTCCATTCAAAGACCCATAGTTCCATTCAAAGACCCATAGTTCCATTCAAACACCCATAGTTCCATTCAAAGACCCATAGTTCCATTCAAAGACCCATAGTTCCATTCAAACACCCATAGTTCCTTTCAAAGACCCATAGTTCCATTCAAAGACCCATAGTTCCATTCAAATACCCATAGTTCCATTCAAACACCCATAGTTCCATTCAAACACCCATAGTTCCATTCAAAGACCCATAGTTCCATTCAAAGACCCATAGTTCCATTCAAAGACCCATAGTTCCATTCAAAGACCCATAGTTCCATTCAAAGACCCATAGTTCCATTCAAAGACCCATAGTTCCATTCAAAGACCCATAGTTCCATTCAAAGACCCATAGTTCCATTCAAACACCCATAGTTCCATTCAAAGACCCATAGTTCCATTCAAAGACCCATAGTTCCATTCAAACACCCATAGTTCCATTCAAAGACCCATAGTTCCATTCAAACACCCATAGTTCCATTCAAACACCCATAGTTCCATTCAAAGACCCATAGTTCCATTCAAAGACCCATAGTTCCATGCAAACACCCATAGTTCCATTCAAACACCCATAGTTCCATTCAAAGACCCATAGTTCCATTCAAAGACCCATAGTTCCATTCAAACACCCATAGTTCCATTCAAAGACCCATAGTTCCATTCAAAGACCCATAGTTCCTTTCAAACACCCATAGTTCCATTCAAAGACCCATAGTTCCATTCAAACACCCATAGTTCCATTCAAACACCCATAGTTCCATTCAAACACCCATAGTTCCATTCAAACACCCATAGTTCCATTCAAAGACCCATAGTTCCATTCAAAGACCCATAGTTCCATTCAAAGACCCACGACGGCTGTGTAAAGTTTTAACGCAATCGATTTGAATTCACCCAAAACACACACGTTGTAACCACGATCATCGACAATTTAGTTATGGGCTGTGAATAAAAGCTTGACCAAAGGACGTAATATTACATCCGTGGCGGTCAAGAGACCTGATGTGACGTAACATGACGTGATTGTCAGTCAATGTGTTTGAGTGAGCTGAACGGGGCGCCCACTCTAGTTATTTCAGAATGAGAGTGTGGTTGTGACACGGCAAATATTGCAACAGCCAACGTATTAAACTAACTTGGCTGAGTTTAAAGTGGTCTCTCTAAACTCATATTGTTATATGTTATATATAGGTGCCCGTACAATTCTCAAAGATCCTATTTCAAAGGGAGGAGTTTTGGCCCAATTTTCTTCTTTTTGACCATCAATGGGTGGCATCACTAAGAACACACATTGTTCTCCTGCTGTACATCAAACGAGGCATCCCTTAACGAAGGTCAGCTGTGTGTAAGTCATGGTCTTCACACACTCCTTCCAGTATTTTCTCCATAAGCAGAGATCTTTGTTTCTTATGTAAGGCGTCAGTATTGTATGCAATAAGGTGTGTGTGTGTGTGTGTGTGTGTGTGTGTGTGTGTGTGTGTGTGTGTGTGTGTGTGTGTGTGTGTGTGTGTGTGTGTGTGTGTGTGTGTGTGCGTGTGTGCGTGTGTGCGTGCGTGCACACTTTCTGTGACTAGAGTCACGCGCACACTTTCCACCCGCAGGAAAAACGTGCTCAACACAGCCAGGGCCCACAGGGGAGGAATCGAGACGAAAGTGTAGATAAATATGACCGCACGTGTGATGGTTTCCTCCTTCCTGAAATATGATTCACATCAACTAACGCAACACAGATTGCTCCATTCATTGCCCTGAACAGCGTGCGTGCGTGCGTGCGTGCGTGCGTGCGTGCGTGCGTGCGTGCGTGCGTGCGTGCGTGCGTGCGTGCGTGCGTGCGTACTTGTATTACTATTCTTGTGAGGGACAACGGTAGAGCCTGTAAGAGAAGTTTTGAAATGAGAATACTATCCACCTGTTGGCTGTCCATCAGAGGACCTATTCTTACAGGAGGCCAATGTCTGACCATGTTTGACCACTACTGACCACACCTTCAATGTATTTTCTGCTCTCATGTGTGTATAAAGGAGAGCAATGTATAGGGCTCGGGAGGCTTGCCTGAGAGCACCTCCCTGGGCTGGTGATCCCTTGTATTAAACAGTATCATTGTTTCAGTCCACTCTCTGCCCTGTGTATTTTCTTAATGACTCTGATTATGAGTTCTAAAAATATCTTTGACAATTATGGCGCTGTGTGAGCACGGTTTTTCCACATTGTCAAAGATATTTTTAGAACTCATAATCAGAGTCATTAAGAAAATACACAGGGCAGAGAGTGGACTGAAACAATGATACTGTTTAATACAAGGGATCACCAGCCCAGGGAGGTGCTCTCAGGCAAGCCTCCCGAGCCCTATACATTGCTCTCCTTTATACACACATGAGAGCAGAAAATACATTGAAGGTGTGGTCAGTAGTGGTCAAACATGGTCAGACATTGGCCTCCTGTAAGAATAGGTCCTCTGATGGACAGCCAACAGGTGGATAGTATTCTCATTTCAAAACTTCTCTTACATTCCATCCTTTTAGTTTTTTGTCAATGAATCTAAATATTAATTTATATGAATATGAATATTAATTGACACCAAAGAACATGAAATACTATACTCTATGCAAATTTACTCCAAAAAGATGACTTTCATATATGGACTATATCCTGGAATGAGCAAGGTTTACATTCAAGTGTATCCAATGTCACACGATCACTTGTTTTTTTATTACACTCAGGACACTTCTGATGGCTGGTAGGGGCGAAAACCCATTCTCTTGGGCGAAAATTCCAATCCTACGATCCTCGATTTGTCTTTTGTGAGCGATCACTTCATGAGCCAGCACTTCAGGTGTATTAGTGGTTGCGTGGTTGGTTTCTTCACACAAATGTTCTCTGTCACAACTCTACAACCCTGTCAGTTGTAGCTTCATGGCATCTAGTCTTCTTTCCCCATGTGGTGGGCACAGCATTCCTTCTTTATCTGGCTCTCCTCACATCTGTCACTGGGGGGTGACCGGGGTTGGATGTGAGTGGGCCTTGGGAGCCTTGTAGGATGGACATGATGATGTGACTTCACGCATGGGTGTCACTAGCCCATGTGACATATTTATATCTGTCAGGTTCCTCAGAACTATAGAGGGGAAAAAACACCTTGTGCACATTATTTGTTCACTTGAATTATTTCCACCATGATTAAAAAGGTGGTTATACAGAATTAATTTCATTGTTATTATTTAATTTTACATTAATTGTTTTCATAAAACAGCAGACTAATGTCAATGTATGTGTATATTTACCCAACATACAAACCCAGATTGCTTTCTCCTTGTTTCCATTTGGTTTTTCCCCTTTTTTAAACACATCTCCTGATATGTTTCTCTTAATATTTTGGATTTCAGAGCTGGAAAAAACAAAACAAACACTACACCCTACACTAAAACATTTGTTCTATAAATTTCTCGGATGGTAATACCTAATTATTTAAGACCTATCTTGATCATGGTTGTCTAATTTCTGGTTAAAACTCTTTTATAGTTATTAACTTTATAGACATGTTGCACATTGTTGAATCTTTACACAGTATTTCATCAGATTATTACACTATACTTCTAGTTCAGTATGCCAATCCGAATATTTCAATAATGTCTGAGATCTGTAATACATTCGTGTCTCTTTTGTGGGATTGGTTTCTTACCTTGTTGACGTAGTGTGTTATAGACAGATACAAATTTTTCCCTTGTAATTTCCTCCTGCAATTGCATTTTTTTTTTTTTTTATCACAATACCACAACACTCTTCCTAGACACGTTAATCTAAGATTTTAGTGAGTTAGTCAATATTGCCATATTAACCATGCCGTGCACAATGGGAAAAGATAAGTCATTAAATTGTCACACATTTGGAACCATCTCTGATCGGTACATCAGCCATCCTCGCCACCTGGAACAATTGAATTAACAGTGACTTCCATCCTGGAAAGTAGGAAAGAACAATTTTCATTATATTACAATAATTTTACCTAAAGATAACATGTTATACAATATACATAGTGATACATTTTACATTTTAACACTTATAAGCCTATTCAATAAACATCACACACCACACAAACCATACCCGGGTCATTCATCCTTGATCACACTCATAGCTGTGGCCTAACCAATAGGACAGTACTTGAGTCACTAGACTCAGCTTACTTTTTACTGAAGTTGCCTGCATAAATGGCCAGGTGCCATTGACACCAACAAAACCTAACTCCCCATGGAGACAAGTTAATGTTGCTGTTTACTAATTACTCATGTACAAAGCTACAAATAAATCAAACATGATGAATAATTTCACTAATCACTCCAATTTACTTACAAATAATTAAAATATTTACAAATACTTAAAATGAATTAAATCTAAATGTTCCACTGCCTATCAAATTAATTTACTTACAAATAATTAAAATATTTACAAATACTTAAAATGAATTAAATCTAAATGTTCCACTGCCTATCAAATTAATTTACTTACAAATAATTATATTAGAATTCATTAGAAATTGACGTTGTGAGCACCATTTTCCTGGTCCTCCTCGCAAGGTTATAACGGCTATATTAACGTTTGAGAAGAATTTAGGTTAGGTTTATACTATCAAATGAGTAAGTAAGTATTGCAAACACTGTGTGTGTGTGTGTGTGTGTGTGTGTGTGTGTGTGTGTGTGTGTGTGTGCGGGTCTGCGTGTGAGAGACTCAGTGAGTCAGACTACAGTTGTTTGTTAACCCTGCAGTCAACCTGAGAGTTGTAACAAACACCTACATGACCTCAACACTTTCTTCTCCTCTTTCTTTCCTTTGTGTCTTATCATACGTTTTGGTATATCCCCTCTATGACCATATTCTTTGTAATGGGTTAAAACAAGTCACAATTCTTTGAGCTTATCTATAGTACCAACTACCAACATTAACCTTTTTTTTTTTTAATCTGTAAAGAGATAGATATTCTTGTGTTGTTCATATACGTATACGTACGTCCCCAACCATGTGAACGGGATTTGGCAGGAGCGGCTTCAGGGAATGTCATGACCATTGGACTCGAGAATGAACTGATTAGAAATAAGGCAGGTTCAGAAGTCAAGGTCACTGTGAGGAGGAGGATTTCACCCCCCCCCCCCCCCCCCAAAAAAAAAGACAGAATTTCTATCGATTACACACCCCATGAAGCCTTGAATTCATGGAGATTTGTTTTTTTTTGTCTTTGTCTGCATTCAGAAACCAATAATTTGATGACCAGCTCAATAAGTTATAGGTTATGGACAGACTCTGCCGGGTCATCGAATTATTGGCTCGGGGAACGCGATATAAAAAATATAACAATCTCAGTGAGATTCAAAACTTCGCGGGGTGTGTGTACTTGAGAGAGAGAAAAACAATCGGGGGGTGAACTACTCCCTCTTTGCATTCCCGGCAAAGTCTTCATTCACATAATTTTATTCCAGATGATACTCTGAGAGTCTGAGACACGCAGGACCGTCCTAAAGGGTCAGCTGGGCTGGCGGAGCCGTCATACATGCACAAAAGTGATGTTTCACAGTAAAGTCCAGGCCAGTTTTAATCCCCTGGGTCTATTATAGATGACTTGTGACCTGCTGATGGATGCAGGAATGCAGTGAAGTTATGGAGCAGGAGGTCACGTGCGTCAGCGCGCACGCGGAGGAGAGGAGAACACAGTGTCGATGGGGGAATACCCCCCCCCCCCCCCCAAGCTGATCTCTGTCCGCCCCTCATGCACAGCTGATGTGCTCTCCTCCTATCCTCATAATGTCCAAAACTGTTACTTTGCAGTATTCAAAATTCCAAAAACAGAAGACCTCCGACGAGGTCAAAACCGGCCTTAAAAAAAAAGAATACAAACAAACGAATGGAATCCTCGTCAACCATTGCTGTACGACGTGTACTCTCAACGAAGTTGAATGTCTTTTAATAACAATCCAAATCTACAAAGTAACGATGTTAACTAAAGGTTTCAATCAATTTGTCACAGAGTAAGAGTGTAGATGTCACATGTAGTGGAGTAGATGTGCAAACGACGTATAAAAAAAATGGAAATACTTACTAGGTAGTGTAGACAAGTTTCCAGCGTTTGTACACAGAATTGATTGAGTGTTTCCAAACAAATTAAAATCTAGCTCCACCCCCCCCCCCTCCCCGTCATTCTATTGGCTGAGCCACGTCACTTCAGGCTATGGGGTTGTTGTTGCTGCTGGGAGGGACGCTATGGATATTGCGCTCGTATGGCTAAATATGACATTAAAAAAAATATGAATTTCTATCGATATCGTAGTTACAACAATGACATTGAGTTGACATGTTTTTTTAAGGATAACTGTAGCGTAATCACAATATCACAAGACTGACACGACGAGTCCCGCAAATGAGGAAGTAGGAAGTAGTGGAGGAGACTCACTGGCTCTCAATTCAATTATCTTTCATTTGTAATCGTGCATATAAAACATATTGCCCCTCAAATGCCCCAGCCACTACAGCATCGTTCATGTGAACTACTTTGTCCACGGTTATTCATTGCAATGAAGAGAAATCGCTATGATGATCCGCGACGGCTTGTCACCGTTGGCGAGCACGGGTTGAATGCAATAATGCATGCTTCAAGCCGGCCGGACCACCCAACCATGCGCTATACATGGCGATTATCATAATTTCAACAGGCTTACATATTATTAGATCATAAACATACTATTTCACATGAACAATGGTGAAACTAAGATATGGGGATAATATTATACTTGCAATGAAATTGCATTATAATACTGCTGGGGTTGAACACACAGTCACAGCCTCGCGCTGCAATTGGCTAAAAGTTTAAATCCCCTCCGACGTCCCGAGTAGTAAACTGTAGTGGATATAAACAGTGCATTCAGCCAGAGGGGGCCAAAGGGAGAGTGTGCTGCTGCAGGAGAACACCTCAGCATCACAATAAAGGGAAAGATAGAGGGGAAAAAAGGCCAACAAAATACATTCATATATTTAAAATTTTGGCTGGAAACTTGTCTACACTATACCTTTAAGTGAAAAAAATCAAAAATAAACTTAAAACTGTACTGTGTACGGTGGAAATTTCATGTGTCGAAACTCACTCACTTTTCAGGTCAGCTTGTAGATCTGCTACTTTTGTGTGACGCTGTAAAAATGCTGTTTGAAAAAAAACAAAAAAAACACAACGTTGGAATGTAAGCGATTTAGAGGTCGATGTACTTACATTACAGTATGTGCTTCACCTTCCACCACCGTCGGTAACCATTAACCATTAGTGGGTGTTTTACAGGATAATATAATTGTTGTTCAGCGTAGTGGACATAATGACTCCTGGCACTACAACATAAAGCCCTTTAAGTCACAAAGGAGACAGGGACGTGCTCTCTACGGTACAGTAGTGTTAACCCTATGGAATTCAGTTGTTTAATGTCCCGGCGGGTTTCTGGGCTAACGTTGCCTGACTTTGCCTCTTAGATGTCTTAACCCGTTTTGGTCGGGAACCCCTTTTGTTTTGTTTTTTCAACATCACGCTATTGAAAAATAGCAGATCTACAAGCTCACAGCGCGCCACCGAGTGCTCCGCTGTTTTTGAAACGTGGCACAAATCTTTGAATATATATTCTTTCCGGGTGAACGTTTTCAACTCAAATCTTTGCTTCTGGGCGGTCGCTGGAACAATATATTTTCATAGCGCGCCACCGAGTGGCGCGCTACGAGCTTGCAGGTCTGCTATTTTTGAAAAATCGAAGAAGAACGACTGACATTTTTAGAATCTGATCTCAGGTCAGAATGGGTTAATCAGACCAGTGTGTCCCCAGTGGAAACCTCGTATGAATCTGATCTCAGGTCAGAATGGGTTAAAGGATAAAAGCGCTGAGGCCTAAAGGGGACACGGATTAAAGTTCTCAGACGACATCACTACTGATTTCAGTCGCGTTTGAGTGCGTGACACGGCACGAATCTAGGCTAGCAAAGTGGTCGCATTTGGAGGATTTGGCACAGAGATTAAACTTGACGTAGACACACATGGTAATGTTTCTACTCCCATTACTGGTGGTGAAACAGCACAAACACTGTGATTCACGCTGGAAGGAATTTTGGGGGGAAAAACAGCCCAGACAAAAATAGACCTAATAGAATGTTTTAAGTGCATTAATAAGCTGTTATTAAGGCCATGCTCTTTCCTCACGTCTGCTTTCTCCATTATATTTTTGTTTCCCTTACGTTCCTCATTGTTGTAGCATATCTATCCACTTCACCATGTGTCTCGCGGGAATCGTTCAACACTGCATATCTAAATATTCTTCGTCAACAAGCCGGAAAAAAGCAGATCTGCAAACCTCACAACATGTCAGCCAATTAGAGAGGGTATATGCGCATGCATAAAGTGAATGGCAAATCGAGTGGCAAATCGAGCAACAAAGTGAATGTAATGTTTAAACTTTAAAGCAATCAAGATAGGACTTTTCTGTTTGGATTGTATATGGGCTGTCGAGGTCAGAAAGTCGTTTTTTTCTTTACACTACAGTAGCCGGCGTTCCCACATAACTTCCGGGTATGATGATATCCAGATGGGCGCCATAGCGTACAGTATCTCTCAGGTCAGGTCCTATATGGAAAGGTTGGCTCTGTCACTTTTGAGCGTGTGTGCGTGCAACGTGCACACTGAGCGTTTGTGCGTGCGCGCGCGCACGTGCCTGAAAGAATGCCATCGCATAGAAAAATGGCCATAATTTAATTAGCACAACGAGAAGCAGCCGTGTGCTGACTAAATGGCTGGACACCGCACAGTGTTGCATAACAACACAATGACCTTGCTGCATCGCCCACCCTGCTCCACTGTGCTACTACTATACACTACACACTGTATAGGAGACATGCCCGCGCAGTTTATCGTGGAGTACAAGTATAACATTTGCCCCTGAGACGTATACAGTAGGCGAGTAAAAGTACTGACATACTTGGAAAATACCTCAAAATGTTACTTAAACCCATTTTGACCTGAGATCAGATTCTAAAAAATGTCTTCTATATCCTGACAGTTTTCTGAAAAAGCTGTGTTTCCGTGTCAGTCGTTCTTTGATTTTTTTTTTCTTCCCAGGCACCCTGGCTGGTATAGTCCAGTCTGGCCAGCCAGTTTGACTCCCGATCCAGACGGCCTCTACTGCATGTACTTTACTGTCTATCCGATCTATTAAAAAAAATATATATATATATAAAAAAGGCGAAATAAGCCACAAACAAACATTTAAAGAGAAAGGATTGGAGTAGACCTGGCCTGCTGCGTCCGTGTGCATCATCCATTTGATCAACGGACATGAGAGGATGAGATGGTCATCATGTCTCTGTCGGGTGGAAACCTTGCATGTCCAAAAACCGTCCGATTCTCGCGATTTGTTTAATCCATTACGAGTCGAGGCCCGAGGCCTACAAAAGTAACAGATCTGCAAGATCAAGACGTGGCACGAAGCGACGCGCTTTGAGCTTGTAGATCTGCTATACTTTCAGCTATTTATTTTTATTTGAATCCTGCCAAGTAACAGTTTTGGACATTACGAGGTCTTCCACCTGACAAAGACGATAGGTGAATTGCTAACATTTGCCCTTGAAGCAAACATGTTGTTTCTGTACACGTTTTAGAGTAGTCCCTTTCTCCTGGGCTGAGAGTAATATACTAATGTCTTAATGTCGACGTCACCCATTTTCAATCTTTATCTTCATATAATTGGTCCTCATTAATGCTCATTGGTCTGTGTCTCATAGGAGGGCAGGTTATTGTCTCCACCAGGCCAAAGGCATGGGGAGAGAGTATGTTTTGCCGTGTGTCTGTGTGTGTGTGTGTGTGACTGTGTGTGTGTGTCCGTCCATCTGTTACCAGCTAATCTCCGGCACCGTTAACCCGGTCGATGCCAAACTTCGCACACACTCCATGGATGCCAACGATGAACCTCTGCCCCAAACGTTCCAGAACGGCCTGTCACACTGAGGCGGATTTTCACCATTTCTACCTCTTAACGGCACCGATCTGCGTGAAACGTTGCGCGCATGCACACTCCCTAGACTATAGGCCAAGGACAAACCTTTGACATGCATATTTCACATCTGCCTTTCAGAGCGCCACCGTGAGGCCGACTTTTGCCAAACACATTTCTCCATAGTCATCCAAACATAGTTTCTGTTTGGATGTATTGTATATGGGCTGTCAAGGTCAGAAAGTCGTTTTTTTTTTTACACTCAGTAGCCGGCGTTCCCACATAACTTCCGGGTATGATGATATCCAGATGGGCGCCATAGCGTACAGTATCTCTCAGGTCAGGTCCTATTATGGAAAGGTTGGCTCTGTCACTTTTGAGCGCGTGTGCGTGCAACGTGCATACTGGGCGTTTGTGCGTGCGCGCGCGCGCGCGCCTGAAAGAATGCCATCGCGTAGAAAAATGGCCATAATTTAATTAGCACAACGAGAAGCAGCCGTGTGCTGACTAAATGGCTGGACACCGCACAGTGTTGCATAACAACACAATGACCTTGCTGCATCGCCCACCCTGCTCCACTATACACTACACACTGTATAGGAGACATGCCCGCGCAGTTTATCGTGGAGTACAAGTATAACATTTGCCCCTGAGACGTATACAGTAGGCGAGTAAAAGTACTGACATACTTGGAAAATACCTCAAAATGTTACTTAACCCATTTTGACCTGAGATCATGATTCTAAAAATGTCTTCTATATCCTGACAGTTTTCTGAAAAAGCTGTGTTTCCGTCTCAGTCGTTCTTTGATTTTTTTTTTCTTCCCAGGCACCCTGGCTGGTATAGTCCAGTCTGGCCAGCCAGTTTGACTCCCGATCCAGACGGCCTCTACTGCATGTACTTTACTGTCCATCCGATCTATAAAAAAAAAATATATATATATAAAAAAGGCGAAATAAGCCACAAACAAACATTTAAAGAGAAAGGATTGGAGTAGACCTGGCCTGCTGCGTCCGTGTGCATCATCCATTTGATCAGCGGACATGAGAGGATGAGATGGTCATCATGTCTCTGTCGGGTGGAAACCTTGCATGTCCAAAACCGTCCGATTCTCGCGATTTGTTTAATCCATTACGAGTCGAGGCCCGAGGCCTACAAAAGTAACAGATCCGCGAGATCAAGACGTGGCACGAAGCGACGCGCTTTGAGCTTGTAGATCTGCTATACTTTCAGCTATTTATTTTTTATTTGAATCCTGCCAAGTAACAGTTTTGGACATTATGAGGTCTCCACCTGACAAAGACGATAGGTGAATTGCTAAGATTTGCCCTTGAAGCAAACATGTCGTTTGCCAACGATGAACCTCTGCCCCAAACGTTCCAGAACGGCCTGTCACACTGAGGCGGCTTTTCACCATTTCTACCTCTTAACGGCACCGATCTGCGTGAAACGTTGCGCGCATGCACACTCCCTAGACTATAGGCCAAGGACAAACCTTTGACATGCATATTTCACATCTGCCTTTCAGAGCGCCACCATGAGGCCGACGTTTGCCAAACACATTTCTCCATAGTCATGTGCTCAAGACGCATCTGTCATATTCCATCCTAATTGGACAAACATTGGCTTTCAAACGTTGCGGGATTGGCCCGTTTTGAACAAAAAGCCTCAAATCACGAACGCAGCGTGCAAATTTGACGTGACAACTTCCACACACTTTCCTACTATAGGCTGAGGAATATAGCCCACCCATTGATGGCCCACCCATTTCACATTGACCCGTTATAGCGCCACCAACGGGTGGAACAAATGGCACCCTTTTCACATTGGCCTATTACAGCGCCACCAGGAGGCCACAACCTGACCATGGTTTATTTGAGAACCACCACAGCACACTTTTTCCAGAGACTCCATAAGTACAGATTGACTGTTTTAACAGTATAGGTTGGAAGCATTTTGAAAACCCTTTTTGGGGAGACATACGATATATACTGTAGCACACGTTTCTCCAGAGAACATACTGTAGTCGCGGGTACAGGCGCGCCATGAGGAACAGAACACACGTGTATGTGTCTGTCTGTCTGTCTGTGTGTGTGTGTGTGTGTGTGTGTGTGTGTGTGTGCACTCCACAGACAGGCTGAGAGAATGGATGTCCTGGCCTGTTGTTGTGTTGTGTTTGAGCCATCTGATATGGACACAGAGCCGATACTGTACAGCGTCGCCTCTGCCCGTGTGTGCAGTATATGCATCCCGACAGGTGTGGAGGCTTCTTATGTAACGACAAACGGCAGCACTATAATCTGCTGTATCAGATGGATGAGCAGAATATGAAAGCCTTCTGGATTACTGAGTAAACACGGCTATTGAAGGTGTGATGTAACCTTTGTGTGTGTGTGTGTGTGTGTGTGTGTGTGTGTGTGTGTGTGTGTGTGTGTGCGTGGTATACAATTCTTATCCGATGACAAACTTCCTCTCCTGAATTCCAGTTATTTTTTACTGCCCCTTTGTATCGTGAACTATATATGTCAAAGAACACCAGATTTTTTCGACACTTGCGTGCAGACAAACGGACAAAGAAAACACGTATATATCTGTGATGTTATACAGTATATTTTTGTTTTTTGGCTATTAAGAATATTCTTTGTGTGGATTGTTCAGGAAGTTAACCCATTTTGGGGGCGGGATACCCCTTTTTGGTGTTTTAAACATGTTATAATTTAGCTATTGAAAAACAGCAGACCTACAAGCTCGTAGCGCGCCACCGAGTGGCGCGCTACGAGCTTGTAGGTCTGCTGTTTATTTTTGAAAAATCGTAAGAAATGTGGCGCAAATCTTTGAATATATATTCTTTCAAGGTGAATGTTTTTTTAAGATATTATTTATTATTCTTTTATTAGTTTTTCTGAAGGGACAGACAGTAGGCTGACGGGAAACGGGAGAGAGATCAGGGGGGGGAAGACGACATGCAGTAAAAAGGCCGTGTCGGGGGCTCGGGAGTCGAACCCGCGTGGCGAACACTTGCGACTGGATTACCAGTCGGGGGGGGTGCCCAGACGGTTATATACGCCACCGCCTGCATGGGGCTGGTGAATGTGTTTTTTTAACTCGGGTCTTAAATGGCGGTTATTTAACGTGATTTGTGTTCATTTCCCGTGTGTCACAGGCCGTCAACTTCTGGCAGGTGCTGGTGATGAACGACGAGCACACGGAGCGCCGCTACCTGCTCTACTTCCTGCTGGGCTGGGGGCTTCCCGCGCTGGTCATCGTCGTGCTGGTCATCGTGCTGCTGGGAGGCTTCTCCTGGGACATCCACACCGTGTACGGACTGGTGCGCGGGGACGTGTGAGTGGAACGCACACACACATGCGCAGCACGCACACATGCGCGTGGACAGACACACACACACACACACACACACACAGCCGTATACTCTCTGTCGCGGGGCAGAAAACTCTTATCTCCATGTTGTATAACTGCAACTTTGTGTGTGTGTGTGTGTGTGTGTGTGTGTGTGTGTGTGTGTGCTTTTTCGTAAATGAATGCCCTACTTAATATTATAGCGTTACACAAAAGCGTCGGAAGTATAGGAGATCTTATACGAGCTCGAAGCGCTGCGCAGGTTTCGAACTTGTAGATCTGCTGTTATGCCGTTATTTTCCCACCCCGACTGCAGAGACGCTATATGGCTGATACGGTTGTCCTGAATAACCAACCTATTTTTTTTTTTTTGCACATTTTCTAAGCAAACATCCAAATACCGTAAATGCCATCGAGTCTGCAGGAATACAGGAATGATAATACCCATAAATCATCATTTTTACACATTGTGCTAATTGTTGCAAACAGAGCACTGTAGTGTGTGTGTGTATAGGGGGGGGGGGGTCTTTTCACACTGTTTGCTGTTTTAGAAAATTGCAGATCGGGAGTTATTGGGTGTAACAACAACTTTTCCATAGAGATATTTCATGTCATGAAAACGTTGTCACTGTTAAAAAAAACTGTTTTTGGCACATGGTATAATATGGAGGCGCTATTCCTTCTTTCATTTAGCCAAAGGGGACAACAGTACAGTATTAGCTAGGCCCCAGACAGTCTCTCTCCCACACGACGCAAGCCAAAAAAAAACACTTGAAGCCGCCTGCGGGGCATATCGACATGGGAGTATAATTAAAGCACATTATACACTGCAGCACATGACGCGGAGATGTGTGCAGCGATCGAAATAAATGAACAAAAGAAAAATTGGAAAAGTGCCACACACACACACACACACACACACACACACACACACACACACACACACACACACACACACATATCTCCACCATTGCCTATACTTATTATCAACGTTTCCGTCTGCCTGAGGCATGCGCGTGACGATGACGAAGATGTTTTTTTGTTCAAGTTGTGTTGTTGCATGAAAAGACACATGTATACGGCACTAACGTCATGACGGTGCATTGCAACCAGACTAGACTGTATAATATGGAGACATGTTGTCGGTATACACGAGTGAACACATACTATAAGGGATTTTGTCATCGCTATATAGGACAAACAGATGTGTGTCATGCTGCAGTGTTCATTTATAATTGTGCAAAGTGTGACGTTAGTTCCTTTGTTGCCAATTGAAATAGTAAGGGTCAGGTTGAGGCTTGCTGCCCCACGGTCTCTTTTGCAAGAAGAGGTGTGTGTGTGTGTGTGTGTGTGTGTGTGTGTGTGTGTGTGTGCGTGTGTGCGTGCGTGTGTGTGTGTGTGTGCGCGCGTGCGTCCGCCTGAGAGAACGACCAATAACGGCATGTTTGTTGGTCACGTGCACATGTCTGTGATGTCGACACGTCACTCGTTGTGTAGTGTCGCTGCGTCGGCGCTCTCAATTCTATCAAAGGGGATAAAGACTCTTAAGACGGGTCGCACTGACGTGAACGTGCACGGACATTGTGAGATTATTGTGCTCCGGAGGGTTTGGGGATTATAGGCTATACTGTTAGGTTGTGTTATGTCCATGTTGGTGTTAATCTATACTGTCGGCCTGTGCCAGAGCAGGGACGGAACTTGTATGATGAACTAAATTCGGTAACGAAACCAGAAAAGTGGACGAGGTGAACAAGTAAATGATTAAATGATGTCATTGATCCACATGAGATGAGCAATTTATTCTAGTCTGATGGTCCTTTAAAGTTACAAGGGTGTCTGCCAATTACTTTTGATGGCATGCATGATTAGGTGCGGACAAACAGACACACACACATGTACGGATTGCACGCACGCACGCACGCACGCACGCACGCATGCATGCGTTCACAACACAGTACAGGCCGAATGCATGCTACCCTGGAGGTGATTACGTTGGATTGGCAACCTGTGGAACAAGCATTCAAATGGCGTGAGACCCACTGTACCATGTCTTTGTCCAATTAAGTTTGTCCAAAATGTGGTTATACTTACTTCAGAGAATTTCTTTTACTAGCTCATCTTAATGCGACACTTTAGTGAGCTTGTCTCTTTTCTCTACTGTTGCGCGACACACTCCGGGAAACGGCAACGATAAATAATGCCTGCCGGGTGGAAACTGAAATAAAGGGCAGAAGTCACTAAAACAATCTCGCACAGCTGTGGACAACGACGGGTAATCACTTAATCTATGCTCTCATTACAAGATCCAACAGCATTATGTAGTTAACAATAATGATGTCGTTGTGTTTAATATTGTGTCACAGAAACACTGCAACTAATCTGTGCGGCTTGAGCTGGAGAACAAAGATAGCTACGGCCAATCCAAACGACCCTATGTAAACACGCGCAGGAATGTTCACACCCCCCAAAATACGCAAATAATCTTTAATTACAGAGACATTTTTGCAATGTAATTACGACGACTTTCTGATGGAATAAAAACATTCTTTAACATTCCGACTGTGTTAATGTGGCTAAAAATGAAAACCAAAAAAAAAAAAAAAAAAAAAAGTATTTTGGTCTATTGTGTAGTTTCATTAGAGCCGACTTGTGGGTGAAAATACTGGAAGGGGTCGCATATGTCCAAAACCGTTACTGTTTTCAGTATTCAAAATGTATAGTAGCAGAGCTACAATTAAGCGTTCCGAGCTTGATCGTGCTCATTTTTGCTTTTGTGCGACAGTGTATAGTGTGATCAAGTAGAGAGAGACGTTACTACCGCGACCATATTATGCTCCTGCTGCACCTGCATTCTGATTGCATTCCATAACATGGACATTTCAGACATCTCCAAAATGGTCCTGTAGGGATCCACTTTGGACCCCCTCAGAGTTAAACGAACACTGAGGATTGTGCTGCATAGAAACACACACACACACACACACACACACACACACACACACACACACACACACACACACACACACACTGACATAGTTCTTTGACATTTTGCTATTTGCTCCGGTGTATTCTCTCTCTCTCTCTCTCTCTTTGAACCAGTCTGAGCCGGTCTCCCCTTCAATGACTTCAGCCTTTCTTTCTTAAAAGGCAAAGTAAACAGCATCTATATACGACCTGTATAGCACGCCGAGTCAACAGAAACACAGCTGTAAAGTCAAGTCACTGCAAAAAAACGCACGCATGCACTGCACTGCACACATGCACGCGCACACACACTGGCAGGCTGGTCCGACCGACTCAATGAATGCGTGCGTGCGTGCGTTACTTGCGTGCGTGCGTGCAACGAGAAAGAGGGCAGACCGCGCGCACACTGGTTCAAGTAACAGACGCTGAGCTATTTATAGATAAACCTGAAGGTTTGCACACATTGTATACAGCGTTAGGGGTGTGTGTGCGTGGGTCTAGTATCCATCACTGTGAAAACTAAAACTTTGTTTTGGCAACGGGCCTTATTCTCTTGTTGTTGTCTAGCTGTGACTTAGAGTTGACTTGTTCTAGTCAGCAGTTTTCTTTTTGTACTGGACATGTTGTACACTAAAACTGCAAACTGGGACATTGATTTCATAGCTGTTCAGTATGGTTTTTTTATTTTATGTATTGAAATGCGAGCTGTTTTAAGCTTTGTTTAAAAGGTTTCCAGACTTTCCACTGATATGATGACATACGATCATCAGAAACATGTTTAGGAATTTGGTTTGGTGGACCCAATGATGTCATTATGTCCTAAACCAGTGGTTCCCAAACCCCCAAATGAACACTTAATTTCCCCGCGGACCCCCATTTGAAAAGATACGCCAGGGACCCCCATAAGAGAAGAATTCTATGGTTCTAGCGGTGATTTTCAACCATTTTCATTTCAAGGACTTTGTTTGACATGCGTTAGGATACGGACAGACCTCAATTTAATGGGATTTCTATCTCTTGGACCCCAATTTACAATGTCAGATCAAAGCTAATTTAACTCTGAGAGTGTACAGACCCACAAGGGTCCATTTGGTTCCTAACTATCATTTATCTGGGGACCCCCCTGGAACTTCCTCAAGGACCCCTGGGGGTCCCCGGACCCCACTTTGGGAACCACTGCCCTAAACTGTTACCTTTACGGATTCAAATTCAAACGCAGCTGCGGGGTATGATCAAGTAGGGCCGTTAATGTACGAAAAAAACACAAACATCTTGAGTATGGAGGTACAGCATGGAGGTGTACAGTATGGAGGCACAGCATGGAGGTATATACAGTATGGAGCTACAGAGGTGTCTACTGAGCTAATCTCAGAGTCAGATCAACCTGAAGGGCAACATACGTACTATAGCTCAGATTCATTTAATTTATGCTTTTCGCATTCCTTCTAAAATTAAACCGCTATAGGGTGTGCCTCTTATCCATGTGTGCTTTCCACACACGTGCGTGCGTGCATACTGTACACGCGTGTGTGCGTGCATGTGTCCATGCATGTGTGTGTGTGTGTGTGTGTGTGTGTGTGTGTGTGTGTACACATGCATGACAGTCAAGGACACACACAGTGTTGTGTTCACTTTCCTGGGAAGCTAACTTTACCCCTTGAGGGCAGGAGCCCTCCCTCTGAGAGAGCTCTCTCTCTCTCTCTCTCTCTCTCTCTCTCTCTCTCTGTCTCTGTCTCTGTCTCTGTCTCTGTCTCTGTCTCTGTCTCTGTCTCTCCTCTGTCTCTCTCTCTCTCTCTCTCTCTCTATCTCTCTGTCTCTGTCTCTGTCTCTGTCTCTGTCTCTGTCTCTCCTCTGTCTCTCTCTCTCTCTCTCTCTCTCTCTCTCTCTCTCTCTCTCTCTCTCTCTCTCTCTCTCTCTCTCTCTCTCTCTCTCTCTCTCTCTCTCTCTCTCTCTCTCTCTCTCTCTCTCTCTCTCTCTATCTCTTTCTCTCTGTCTCTCTGTCTCTCTGTCTGTCTGTCTGTCTGTCTGTCTGGTCCGTCCAGGTGATGATGGTCGTTGATGCTCATCAAGGAAGGCAATTATGTTTCTGCACTGTCAAAAGTAATGCTATACTTCTTTTGCAATGTAGTTAAATGAAAATGGGGGAAGGTAAAATATACACAATTAAAAAAAAACGGTATTTCTTTCTTTTTTCTTTTCTTTTAATATCGTGAAAAATCACATGGTGATACGGATCGTATACCGTGAGTTGAGTGAATCGTTGCGTGCCTATAGCAATAATACAATAGAAGTACACAGAAGAAAGCAGAAACGCCTTGAATCGGTCTTCATCTATCTACAACGAGGTACAGCTTGGCACCAATCTGTACCTCCTCCCACGTGTACCAGCCATTGGTGGAATGTGCAACGCAGCTAAACGTGTGGATGTTGGCCCTCCCCCCAAAAAAAAAAAAGTTTTTTTGAAAATGTTTTGAAATAATAATAATAATAATTAAAAACTACATTTGTACCACTAATTTATGAGCGGTACAAACAAATGGTATTCCACGGGTATAACATTTTGACACATGCACGTTCATCTTTCTGCATGCGCTCCTGCTCCCTTGAGTTCAGGACCCGTGTCGTTCAGTTTAAAATGTCCAGAAGAAATAAATGAGGGTGTATTGAGAGATTTCGTGGGCGGGGTGAGGGGTTCCTGCTCTCCTGTACCTTAACAGTTCTACTGCGAATCACGCATTTTAATCAAATATTCCACGCTGCCGAGATAGTTTTATTACCTTTAGAGCATACCGGTATATATATATATACGCTGAAGTATTACGGCTTTTGATCCCTGAAAATCCGGCGAAAAAAAGGTCCGTTTGTTATGAACGATCGCACCACCCGCCATCTTGGTGCGCCACGAGACCCGCCTCCATGAGGCGTTGTACACCCCGTTCATTTTGCATTGGCCTCAATTTCCCAGAAGCCCTAGCAGCAGCCCACAGCATGTGTTGATTGTCCGGTTTCGTCGTCATTACATGAAGGTCTCGTCTCCAGCTCCGCGGCAAAGACGGGAGTTTATTTTTAACTTTTAGCTTGTAGGTCTGCTTTTTTTTAAAAACACACTGCAAAATCGTTTACCCTTGTTATGAGTCCATTTTTAAGCTACCGTATGCGGGAGTCGCTCATGGGTAGAGTGGCCGGTAGAGCAGCCGTGAGGTTCCCAGTTCAATCCCGGGTTCCCCCAGAGTTTGTGTCCCGATATACAAGTTGGTGCCTTGCATGGTTTCGCCCGCCATTGGTGTGTGAATGGGTGAATGTAATGCACAATATATGTAAAGCGCGCACAGTATATAAATGCACCATTTACAGAGTCTTGGCTGGCTTCCTTGGTGTGTGTGTGTGTGTGTGTGTGTGTGTGTGTGTGTGTGTGTGTGTGTGTGTGTGTGTGTGTGTGTGTGTGTGTCTCTGTGTGTGTGTGTGTGTGTGTGCGCGCGCGCGTGTGTGTCATCTTTCTGCTTGCTGACTTGCATGGTGGTTTCGCAGGGAGAGCTGGTCTGTCTCTTGGCAGCAGTGCTATAAGTGTCAAATGTCCCGCACACACACACACACACACACACACACACACACACACACACACAGTCACACACACACACACACACACACACACACACACACACACACTGCAATCAAGACAAACAGAACCCAACTGTGCAATATTTACCATGGTGTCAAACAACGAGTCTGTTTACTCATAACGCAGGGCATTATGCAACTGAGGTCAGCGTGTCAAAATAATAGCACATCGTTTAGCATAGAGGCTGACACCTGACGCCATGTTGTTCCGTACTGGCCTCGCCCATAGAGGGCTTATAGTGTGTAAATCACTGATTCTCAACACCTGTGGGTAATACAGGTTCACACTACACAGGGCTGTCGCCATTACACAAATTACGCAGATGATTGCTGTTAACGATTTCTTTGTATTTGGAATTAGACATTGCAAACGTTACAGTTTGAATTTCTCTTTGCCTTTTCGGCCTCGTAATCACAAATTGCACAGGGCAGATATGAGTTGTGTACCGCACGTCATTGTTCCAAAAAAAGGTGATTAACCTGCCCCACTTTGAATAGTGGGCCCTGATTGGTCACCCACAACTCGGTTTGTAATTCAAACAGAGGAGCGGATTCTGGCTGAACTGTCTGGTTTCCAGGCTATTACATTCAAACCCATGTCACCATGATTCAAATCATGTCACCAGATTCAAATCATGTCACCAGATTCAAATCATGTCACCAGATTCAAAGCATGTCACCAGATTCAAATCATATGTAACCATGATTCAAATCATGTCACCAGATTCAAATCATGTCACCAGATTCAAATCATGTCACCAGATTCAAAGCATGTCACCAGATTCAAATCATACGTCACCAGATTCAAATCATGTCACCAGATTCAAATCATGTCACCAGATTCAAATCATATGTCACCAGATTCAAATCATATGTCACCAGATTCAAATCATATGTCACCAGATTCAAATCATATGTAACCAGAATCAAATCGTGTCACCAGATTCAAACCAATGTCCCAGAGCCAGAATGATGCCCATGGAATTCCCTTCTCTAAAGAAAAACCCCGTCCTTGAACGTCAGGAATGTCCCCATGCCTCATCTGCGAGTCAGAATCCCTCTATTCCTATATAGTCACAGAAGACAAACCTGCACGTCTAAACGGGGGAACATCTTTGGAATGCCTGATCTATACTCCGCCGTGCGCCGAGAACAGACGACCTATACAAGCCCACAGAAACTGCAGGGTATAATTGCCCAAAACGAGTTAATAGTATAGCATCATGGATCATTTTAACCTGCTTTATCCATTTAAATGTCGGGCTATTCAGAAACGGTCGGGGCCACTTTCCGGGTCCAGCGGACAAATATATTGCAATGCAGGGGGTTTTCGTTAACGTGAAAGAACCAGCTACTGTGCAACATAAGAGCATAATACTGTACATCAGGTGTAATGTTGTCTCAGTCCCACTGCGGGAATCCCTATGGGGTTTGTTTGGCCTATATCATTTCCTCACCTGGGATCCTTAACTTGGCCTCCACTCCTCAAGGCCACAGCGGGACAAATACCCACATTATACCACGTGTGTATACGCTCCCCCCCCCCCACCGGCCGGGGCCCACACACCGACATGATGCAATCCCTTTATTTGTCATACCGCACATTTTATTTTGGCTAGCGGCACAACCAATTATTCCTGAAATGTGAACCGATGGCGCGGGGAGGGGGGGGGGGGGTTCACGTCCGCATTGGCTGGCAGCAGTGTGCCAAACCCCGGCTTGTGAAAAAGGAATACAGTCACATGAGTTGTTGTTGTTGTGTGTGACGGTGTTTGGCTGAAACCGAGATTGCATGTCAGGATGTTGATTTTCCCACACATGCATACACACACACACACACACACACACACACACACACACACACACACACACCGCTCAGTTTTGTCTAATGATGGACCTTCATGGAGAAAACAAATGGTGGAGGAAGATGGGAACGGGAAGGCTCAATCGAACAACAACAACATGGCGTCCTTTCAAAGTGCTTTATACACGAAACATTAAGTGTGATCCACAAGCTCAACATGTGTCTCTTCGCACACTCCGTGTTTCAAGCTTGCGTGCCCCGCTATACCTTTGAAGCTTCTGTGTGACGCTGTAATGACGGGGGGGTGTTTTCATTCACACAAAACAAAACAAACACCGAAAAGTTAGAATATGGAGATAATGGGTTTCTGCCTGACCGAAACAATGTAGTGATGTCCTGTCCATTCACACAGCACTATACAACATGGCTAACTCACTAATAGTAGAGCAGTGAGTGATGTCAGTCACAGCCATATAGGCACGGGGTGTGTGTGTGTGTGTGTGCGTGTGTGTGTGTGTGTGTGTGTGTGTGTGTGTGTGTGTGTGTGTGTGTGTGTGTGTGTGTGCGCGTGTGCGTGTGCGTGCGCGCGTGGTTAAAACAATGTTTAAAGATAGCTTTACAATTGGAAAAAAAATCACACCCGTGTGAACTGAGTGGTGCAACTCCCTATAACCTGACTCTGCCAGATGGGGGCGGCATTGAGTAACCATGTTCCCCAAGACAGCATCCATCTGAGAAAACGACAGAAATCTCCGACCTCCAGTGTAACCTTTTTAGCAACTACAGTTGTTCTGGTGAAATACTGGACTACTTGTTTACTTCCTGCTGTCGCACCTACAGTACCATACGTCACGTAGACACGTCAATATGATTGGTCGTGTCTGCACGCCCACACGGTGATAGACAGACGGTCCCATCCAATCATCTACCAAGTATCTTGAAAAAAAGGAACAACCCCCCCCGTCATCGAATTGGCTCCCGAGATCCCAGATCCCCAATAAGCTGTGAAACAAATGTGTGTAGCAAGCTTCTTGGATCTGGCAGCGTCAGGTTAGCAACTCCCCCCCCCCCCTCTCTCTCTCTCTCACATTAGCAGGCAACAGTGCAGCACTCAATTCAATTCAATTCAACAGGCTTTATTGGCATGACGTTTTACAAGTGTTGCCAAAGCACAATCACAGATATTACAAACAACAACATAACATACAACATAATATCAATGACATGAAAAAATAAATTAAAATAATATAAAATAAAGCAGGTGGTGCAGAAAATAGAACATGGCATACTGTATGACTGTATGTGTGTCCTACTGGTTGTCCCTTTTCTTGTGACAGGAATTGACATATTTTGCAGCCAAAACTGCACATTCTTTCTGTTCCCCCAGAAGGACTGGTAATCTTTCCCTTTCTGTCATACTTCTGAATTCTGGGAAATTTGTTTCAAATTTTGGGAAGAACTCCTCTCTAATATTTGTGTAGTTTTTACATTGTGTTAAAAAGTGTAACTCTGTCTCTATAGCTCCGTCATCACAGTGACAGCACAGCCTCTCCTCTCTGGGCAGCCAGGTCTGTCTGTGTCTGCCCTTCTCTATTGCCAGACTATGATCACTCTCTCTCTCTCTCTGTTTCTGGCACAACAGCGCCCCTACTGGTACTAATAGTCATACTGGAACTCTTCCATCGCCACTAGGGGGGCAAAAAGGCCCTGACTGCCCGTTTCTAAACCAACCTTATACACGTTTTAAAAAGGCTTTAATGGCGTTGTTGGCGCTGTGGGAGGTTAATTAAGTCCTTGGCAGACATTGAGTTTTACCGTCACATATTTAACGTTCACCTATGGCGTACACATAGGTGAACAACACATGGACACGGACATTGCTGTTCCTTGGAGTGGTTGCACCACTCACATATTCAGGTGGGGTTTAGTGTTAGGCTTAGGCAATATAAGTTTGTTTTAAAGATGTATGCCAGGTGTGTCGCTCACCGAAACATTGCCGAACTACACGGTCGAGCTTGTAGATCTACTATTGTCCGGCTTTAGGCTTATGGCCAACAAATATGACATTCATTAAACCGACATTCCTAAAATGCTGATGTCCTCACAAGTAGCCTGTGTGTGTGTGTGTGTGTGTGTGTGTGTGTGTGTGTGTGTGTGTGTGTGTGTGTTTGTCCGAGGCTGTGTGGATACAGTATGTTCCTGGCATGTGCCAAACGTGTGTAAGTGGATATGGGCGCGTTCTCAACCACTTACACTAAGCCCTATGCTATGCTGTACTTTGACCAAGCACGGACGTGTCACATAGCGCAGGTATAGCAGATCTCCTGTAAATCTTGAGAGAAAAAGAATATATAATTATCGATTGTTTTTTTTTTTAAACATTTAACAACCTATAAATCCTGTATATGAGGTCAGGGTTTGTGGCTGAGAGTTTCAAAATCTATGCAGGGTTGTAATCGGATGTGGTCTTTATCGAGTGGAAACCTCGTATGTCCAAAACTGTTGCTTTTCAGGATTCAAATGGAAAATATAGCAGATCTACAAGTGCACAGTATAACAGTATACACACGCACGTGTTTGTATGTATAGTACACTTGTGAGAACGTCAACCATTTTATGCCGTTACAATAGGCTACTTTGCCATTTTTTTAAACCATATTATCCTAATGACTCCCATGTAAAAAACACTTTGTGTTTGAAATTGTTTAAAACGTAACACTCAGCAGACGGTATAGTCACATGAGCCGTAACCACTCCACCAAGAACACACCCACCCGCGTGTGTGTTTGTTCTCGCATAAACGGAAGGAAAAAAACCTTTTCTAAGCGCCTTTGGGGGTTCTTATAGATTGACCCCTCACTCCTCCTTCCTGCCCTGCAACCCCCAGGCTGACCTGGTTGTTCAGCAGACATACAGCCATACTGTATTATTCTCTCCGCAGAAGAAGAATGCAGTGAAAAGAGGCTGTTTCTTTTGGCAGGCCGAGTGGTTTAAGAAAGGCTCATGGGTATCAGCTAGCATCATCCTGTTATTGGACATTTGGAGCAACGAGGTCTTAGCCGGAATATAGCCTTATAAATACATGTAATACGTTCTTTGAACCCCTTCCCGGTTGCACATGCGCGCGCGCACGCACTCAGACGCACACACGCGCACGCACACTCTCTCTCTCTCTCACGCACACACCCACACACACATACACACGCTGCACGCACACAATGCGCTCTCACGGCTTAGCGTTTTGGAAGCACGGAGCGGAGCAGGCTTACATCATTCGGGTTTTGTTGAAACAACTTTATCCTCCTGTTTCTCAACCCTTTTTTTTCTTTTTCTCTCAACCGCAATCTCTTCACTATACTGTTTTCTTTTACGGTTACTGTTGTTAAGGCCTCTTACTTCATTTATATACTGGAGGGTGACGAGAGAGAGAGAGAGAGAGACAAAGTGGATGATCTTGCTCGCGACCCTTCAACCAACCTCACGCGTAGAACACAAACCTTACATCGTATCAATAGTGGATATAGTATAGGTACATAGATGGACATGTTTTATCTTGTGGGGAATTCCAGATTCCTTATCACAATATGATGAAAACCTTTGATGTCTCCCTGCAGGGACCCGAACTAACGGAAATAGCAGAACTATACAAACTCAAAACGCGTCCCTTCACGCCACATTGTGAGCTTGTAGAGCAGCTATTTTCACTAGTTTTCTTAAACATTTGTTTCCTATATAGCTTATTTTCTCCTTTTCTTCATGAAATTACTGGGGAGGGGGGGGGGGGGGGGGGGGGGGGGGTAACCCATTGACATTGCATGTTTTCCATTCAAAATTGTAATTATAATTAAAAAAAAGAACATGTAGGAAACAAAATAAATATGCAACCCATACGAACGTGTTGCCATGCGGTGTTATAGGGAGCACTGGTTTAGGAACCGCTGCTCTATACCCAGACAACCTCTAGAACCATAACTGACCAGCATTGTTGTCCTTCAGAGAGCTAAAACCCCCTCTGTCTGTCTGTCTGTCTGTCTGTCTGTCTGTCTGTCTGCATGTCCGTCCTCTCTCCAGGTGTTTCATCCCCAACATCTACGCGGCTCTGTGCACGGCCGTGCTGGTCCCTCTCGTCTGCCTGGTGGGCGTGCTGGTGGTCTTCATCCACGCATACCAGGTCACCCAGCAGTGGAAGTGCTACGACGACATCTACCGCGGACGCGTCAACAGCACAGGTAGCGCACGCGCGCGCACACGCACACACACCCACAGTCACACACACACCTTACCAACAGCGGGTGCATGCGTTTGGTCCGGCGTATACTCGCAGTCCTACTAGTGATGAGTCCGACGCCCGCCTATACCCATGAACCCAACCCTGAACCTATATATATAACCTGCACAGTTTTAACTCGCCACGCGTTATGGTTTTAACCTGCCGCGCATGTCGGGACTATAAGCGACGACGTTGTCGACGGTCAGTGTGTCCGACAGGTCTAGCCAAAGGTCCACAATGTCTTCATCTCTCTCTCTCTCTCTCTCAGCTGAAGAAGGGGTCCTTAATTGGCCTGACAAACCCCTGAAGGACCCCCAGCAGGTGTGACACACTCACTCACAGCCATCCCTCCCAGAGAACAATGCAAAGGTTTGCATTGAGCTAAAATGCTCTGGAGCTGAGGATATATAAAGTTACACACAGAGCATGCTTTGTGTGCTCCGTAACCCCTGGTATTATGTTTCACATATAGCAGAGAATGACAGACACACACACACACACACACACACACACACACACACGCACACACACACGCACACACACACACACACACACACACACACACACACACACACACACACACTGGCTGTACAATGTAATGTAACGGGATTGTCCCCACCAAAACCACACTGTCATTTAGTATGGGGGGGGGGTTAGGGTGGCCTGTGTTTGTGTGTGTGTGTGTGTGTGTGTGTGTGTGTGTGTGTGTGTGTGTGTGTGTGACCCACATAGCAGTTGTTTACACCACACAGCTAATCCTCCACAGCGGCCCGCGGCTGCCATGAAGGCTATTTTTACCTGCCCAGCCGAACTCTCTCCAAAAACCTCTCCGTCATTCCAGTCCTGACCTGCCTTTGAAACACTTGAGTCTAATTATGCAACACACACACACACACACACACACACACACACACACACACACACACACACACACAGAAGGGGTTCTGTGGGCCAAATACGGGTACTTTACGTATAGAACTACAACTGCTGTCCAGTTCTCCCTCTCTCTCTCTCTCTCTCTCTCTCTCTCTCTCTCGCCCAGGCCCACCCACGTAGTCCACAGCGCTCGTGGGTCCATCGGTGTCATGGGCGGGCCTTAATCCATGGCCATTTGGTGGGAATCCAGCAGGCTTAGATTGGTGCTGCGATGTCGAGGCCCTCCAATGACAAAGCAAAGCCCACATTAGTGCCAGTCCCATGACTGGCATCGGCCAGTTTGTGCCCACTATATAGCGCGGTGTGTGGCCCCACCACTGAACTTCTGCGCGTGTGTGTGTGCGTGTGTGTGTGTGTGTCTGGGTTAGAAGTGTGTTGGTTAACTAGTATTGATTTAAAGTACAAGGTATTTGTAAAATCGTCCTCGGGGTCTTGACGTCAAAAAAAAAAAAAAAAAATGTTTTCTAAATCATGACAATTCTCTGAAAGATTTGAGGTACATTTTAACGATTTTTTTTTTCTTTCAAAAATAGCATGCAGACCTACAATAATGTTTAAATCACCAAAAGGGGTTCGTTCCCGGCGCCCCACAAAATGGGTTGATATGCGTAGCCTATACAGTATGTGTATAAGGTATATAGGAGACAGTTTGCGATGCTATATTATTAATTCATTTGGCTCTCTGGAACGCCCCTCAACAACCCCCCCGGGGGGGGGGGGGTCTTTGAGAGCCAATGAGGATACAAATCATGGTGTTTTATATATATATATATATATATATATATATATATATATATTCACGTGAGAAAAAAAAGTTGAAAGGCGAACTTGGAACTACGAGAGACACGAGATACGAGAGTGCGAGCTGAAGCGATCGAGTTGCCGTGTCGGAAGACGTTACGAGTCGCAACCCCGATATGGAATATAGTAAAAATCCTCGTCTCCAAGAGTCCCGCGAGTATAGGGAAAGTCGCCGGGCATCACCATTTTACACAAAAAAGCCGGCGATTCTTGTGAACGTGGAACATGACTAGAGAGGCCAAGCAGTCCCTTCGTGCATCCCGGGGGGACGTCCGGTATATAGGCGAGTCCGGCAGGGAGGCAGCTTGGCATTACGTTATAGTTCTCGGCGTGGACAACGAGTTTACCCCGGGCCGACGCATGCCGCGTATGTTGTTTTGCGACTCCTCACGGCGGAAACACACGGTCCAGACGGAAGGCTTGACGTCACTCCTCACACAGTACACAGAACTCTCCGAATCGAGGTTGAAATGTATGTTTGCCAAGGAGGTGTGCAGGCGTTTACCTGGTATATCCTAATTACTCGGAAGCACCAAAATTGTCCTACTTGCACTCTGTTTACGTCACTATCTATACCCAGTCGTCTGTCGACCGAGGCTTCGCTGCCGGTTTACTGTGAACTCTGCACACAGGTGACACATAAGAGCATGCCGCTAAAGGCCTCGATGGTAAGTCGGCGGGGCCGTGGTTTTGGGGGAGGTCGGTGTGTGCTCTGCCGAGGACCTTATTGTTCTGCTTACACATACTGTTGAAGAAGAACCAGAGCAGTAAGAGTTAATCTCGCACGCACACACACACACACACACACACACGGAACTGCAAATAGCCGAGAAAAATAGACGCTTTGCACGGCAGCGCGTTGTGCGACCAAGAATACATTTCCTGGGTGAGTGGGTTCGTGGGTTTGTGTTGGCCTCAGATTCAGGAACAACAGGCGAGTGCGCGTCGGCACTGCATGAGTCACTCTGCTACGGAACACGGAACATCTGAGCGCTTTAATTAGACTGCAGCTTCTCGTTAACCCATTAAGACATATTCTTCAAACGCCAAGGACCCCCATTATTGTGTGTGTGTGTGTGTGTGTGTGTGTGTGTGTGTGTGTGTGGGTGTGTGTGTGTGTGTGTGTGTGTGTGTGTGTGTGTGGGTGGTATAGGCAGACAGACAGGCTATCAGGCCTACATGATATTCTTCAGACTAATTATTTAGAAATGAAACCTAAATGTAGCATTTGTATCTCTAACCATTTGTCTTCTGAGGACAAGGAAAATGGTCCTTGTGTCTGTGTCTCTGAAATTCCATTATACTTCTGCGGACATTTGGTCCTCACAAGTATAGCAATACAGGCACACACACACACACACACACACACACACACACACACACACACACACACGTTGGCAAACAATATTTTGGCAGAGTTTAGTGGCGTTTCACAGGGCTGTATATCAGAGAGTATTGACTTTCTCTCAGCGTGTCCAGACTCTTAAGGAGAAGTAAAAAAGCCAATGTGAGCTGAATTTATATACCGGCGGTCTTTCGTTCTGGTCTTTGACTGCTTTTCAAAGGACAGAAGAACAGAGGTTCGTGCTCTTATCTGCAGTTCTGTCAAGACTTACCTGTTCCACTTCAACAGCCCCATGTATCGCGCAGCCATGCGGCTGCAGGGACGTGCACACATACACATCAAAGGGGGCTTCAAGCCCCATATGCCCTTTTATACCCGTCTGTGAAACAACTGCACCTTCCAGACCACCAATGCAGCATTTTACTATACACGGTGAAAGAAATGCAAATGCCACTCCGTTCCTTCCATGCCATGCCTGGAATTATAGGCAGCATTCTGGAGAATTGCTTTTTTGTCGTCGTCGTCGTCGTCGTCCCCCCCCCCCCCCGAAGTCTCCTGAACTTGAACACAGCATTTTGCGTTGAAAATCCACGTCGTATACACCACATCTCCAAAATAGCAGATCTACAAGCTCACAGCGCGTCGCAGCGTGACGCGCTGTGAGCTTGTAGATCAGCTATTTTTGCAATTTTGTCCAAAAGTGCCCTCTTGCGGGATTTCAGCCCCCGCCTCTCTGACAGTCTTCTGAGGTATTCTGAGGCATTCTGGCTTTACTTGAGTATTTCCCATTTCCAGTACTTTTACTTCTACTCCACTATACATCTCAGATAACACACACACAAATATTGTACTTTTACTCCCCTACAAGTAGTTGAAAACTTTAGTTACTATAGCTACGTTGTAGATTATTATTACAAAACATAGCCTATACATAAACCACTTCAGGCCTATATATATATATACACGCTTTGTCCATTTGAAAATAGACGATGTATACAAGCCGTGCATTGTGAGCTTTTAGATCTGCTATTTTCAAGGGATTTTAAGAAATGTTATGCATTTGGAAACTTGTGAAATGTGACATAATACAGAGTACTTTTGGTATACTTTACGTACATATTGAGTACCTTTACACTATACTTCTATATTGCAATATTGATACTTTTACTTAAAAAAAAAAGAGAGAGTACTTTTTCCACCACTGCACACAGAGTGACTATACTGATGCTTCTGACTTTTGTGTGCAGATGACATCGAGGCTGTTGTTTTATACGTGTCGCACAGACGTCAAATAGCCATTTCTGAAGGTTTATTTGCCTCTAATGACACGCCGTATAAGCGTTTCATTGTATCTGTGATACAAGCACTCTCAACCACGTTGCGGTGTCTATATCTTTTGGGCATGTTGCATGTATGCCGAAGGTGTTATTAAGTCTTAATAAAACGCTGTCAAAATGTTTCGCATTTGCAGTGCATCGTGCAATGAAACATGAAACACCCATACAAGGAATATACAAGGCTGTCTTATATAGGCTTTTTCTGCATGCCTGCCTGACTTTGCAGCCACATTGACTCGCAGATAGTACTCTCTGCCGTGTGTGTGTGTGTGTGTGTGTGTGTGCGTGTGTGTGTGTGCGTGTGTGCGTGTGTGTGTGCGTGTGTGTGTGTGTGTGTGTGTGTGTGTGCGTGTGTGTGTGTGTACAAGTGCGCCGGCATGATGGCTGATATCGTCGACGGTCGAGCGTCCTGACGGTCAACATTTTCCCTTTCACAGCCGTGACTAACGACGCAGCTGCTGAGATAAGCAGTATAATATGCAGGCCACGCAGTGTGCACTGTTCACACATGTTCACCGTTTCTGGCCCGCATGTAAAACTTAGCATAGCCGCGCCGAGATATATAGCACACCTTCTGATGTCAAGAAAATTTGTGGGCGCGCACGTGTGTGTCTCTGTGTGTGTGTGTGTGTGTGTGTGTGTGTGTGTGTGTGTGTGTGTGTGTGTGTGTGTGTGTGTGTGCGCGCGTGCATGACGCCAATTAGCATCGCTGCACTCGACATTCTGCAGGTTTGCATGGCTCTGCAGAACGTCATTGACAGTTATTCAGGTGATGCTTAAAGATATGGAGATAAAAAAAGGTCTCAGCACCACCGACGATGTTGAACTCGATTTTGGCTGTCGCGGCGGCTGTGTGGATTTTCCAGTTGCCCCGCCGCAGCTATAGGGCCCTGAATCTGATCCAAGAGCACGTCAGTTAAAAAGGCCCTTATCTCAGGCCTCGTTGAACCTGCAAAGGTGTGTGCTGTTTGCCCAGACGTGATGTCCTTTTGATAGAGGAGGTAGGAGAGAGTGTTCTGTACCTCTGATAGTCAACAAGGCAGAGAGCGCGGAGCACAAGTGAACCATGTGTTGTCGTTCCTTTTTTATGGCTTTGTTCTTGCTCGTCGCCTGAGCTGACTGCACTTTGAACGCGGCCAGGAAAGGGGGGGGGGGGGGGGGGGAGAAAAAAAAAGAATAAACACGCGATTAGAGACGGACGGGGCTGTTTGTTCGGCGTGTGGTCGGTGCGCCGATGACGGCGTACGACGTGCACACCTGTCGAACACGCACGGACATTTTGGACATCTGATCGGCATGTCGATTTATCGGTTGTCGCGGTTGTTTATATATATATATCTGAGGTCGAGACACACTGACGTTTGACCCACACAGGCTCAAACCCACACCAACGGGTTCGAGACGCAGAAACGAAGCGGTTTTTTTAGCGTTCGTCACAGCAGCGTGATAAAGATATGTCCTGTTGCAACGTTGGGGCGCATGTCGACGTGAGTGATTTAGGACTAGGTTAGGTTCAGACCTGTAAGTAGTTGCAAAAAACGAGAACTGTCAATCACTGCGACTATTATACTGGCTAGTGGCCAATCACAGCGGGGATTGCCTATATAGAGCTGCGGTGGGATCCATAATAACACGATATTTTGGATGTCAGAGGATGAAGGAGGGGCTTCAGAGCTTGTAGATAGATCTGCTATTTTCACTATAGTGTAGGTCCGACTCCTGGGTAAGACAGCAAATGTCTCTCTTAGGTTCCCGGACTAAAGCAGGGCAAAGGTAAGCTGCAGTGTCGCGTGACGGAACGCCTGGCGTCATAATTACTGTTTCCTGTTTAGGCGTGACTTTCAAAATACGGGTTCCATGACCTCCTTTAACCCCCCCCCCCCCCCGACTATACGCAGTCCACACACACACACACACACTGCAGTGTTTGTCCATGTATTATTATGATAAAGAGTTACAGTAATCATATAGTGTTGTAATTCATACTGCAGGGAACATGCTGTGTATAGTACTGTGTATACAGTAAACCTGCCAGTGGTTAATAATGCACTGTCTCTGTTTCATTGGGCACTTTTATTTTGTTTGTTTTAGATGGAAACCCTGCAGCACAATATCAACGAAAACCATGCAGAGCTACAAATATCAATGGTCTTAGCGATATATATATATATATATATCAATTCTAATGATGCTTTCACACTGGTAGATACAAAAGACACATCAGCTTCCGTTGTAGAATGTAGACATAGGTGATACGGGAAATATTCATGTTGTGAGCATTTTGAAAAGAATAATAGAAATATTAGATTGTGCCTATGTGTCTACTACACTTTACATCTTTGTATCTGAAGTTGAAACCCGCTCAGTGTTGCATCAGCAGCGACAAACGTTGGCTGTACATCATTGTATCTTCCGTTGCAAAGGATAGTTGCCAGTGTGAACGCATCATAACAGATTTTTTTTTTTAAATATAATCGGCTAAGTCAATAGACTGATTAAACCTTTAAAACCTGTTTTATACTCGCATTAACATTGCGAAAATAGACGATCGAACGTGTTGAAATGCTTTTTTTTCTTAAAAAAATAATAATTAAAAACTTGGATGGATCAGTCTGAACTGTTGCACCCCTGGCTGTTAGTATTAGTCTGAACAGCTGTTGCACCCCTGGCTGTTGGTATTAGTCTGAACAGCTGTTGCACCCCTGGCTGTTAGTATTAGTCTGAACAGCTGTTGCACCCCTGGCTGTTGGTATTAGTCTGAACAACTGTTGCACCCCTGGCTGTTAGTATTATTCTGAACAACTGTTGCACCCCTGGCTGTTGGTATTAGTCTGAACAGCTGTTGCACCGCTGACTGTTAGTATTATTCTGAACAGCTGTTGCACCCCTGGCTGTTAGTATTAGTCTGAACAACTGTTGCACCCCTGGCTGTTACTGTAGTATTAGTCTGAACAACTGTTGCACCCCTGGCTGTTAGTATTAGTCTGAACAACTGTTGCACCCCTGGCTGTAAGTATATATTCGTGCCAAGTTTGGACCTTGTGGACCTGCTACGTATACTCCTGATGCTTTTGTGTGAGCCATTGTAGTTTAGAGCAAGTATAGAGCAATACGTTTTACACAGGGGGGAAAACTCCTACATGGACATTCCTATATATATGTAGGGATGGAGCTCGTCAATTTGTATCGATAGCCATCACCTCATCGATCAGGCTTATCGAGCCGGGTTCTTGTCGAGCCCACTATTGAGTATTTCCAAAGCGGCATTAGATCAGATGGGTGTCTGTGTGAGCTGTGTGTTATATATTTCCTTACACCACCATATGGCTGCACTAATTGAAGGATATTAGAAAGTTTTGAGCATTCCAGGAAACACCATCTTAATTGTGGAAAAGAGTCCGCTTATTATACACAGGTCAACTAATGTACTGGCACTGTTCCCTTCTCGACAGCTGTGTGTGTGTGTGTGTGTGTGTGTGTGTGTGTGTGTGTGTGGGTGTGTGTGTGTGTGTGTGTGTGTGTGTGTGTGTGTGTGTGTGTGTGTGTGTGTGTGTGTGTGTGTGTGTGTGTGTGTGTGTGTGTGTGTGTGTGTGTGTGTGTGTGTGTGTGTGTGTGTGTGTGTGTGTGTGTAACATTGCACCTACGTATATCACCTTAACTATCCAAGGTACCAACTTGCTCGTCAGGAGCAGTTAAGGCTCATTCATAGTCAGGATTTCCTGGTGGTTAGGTGACCACCGAACTACAACATGACGTCACTGATCCGACCGCCACCGCTCCCAGCCCTTCTCTCTGTTTTTACTCACCACCGCCCAACGGTATTTCAGCTGGAGCGGTGGTCACCTCGCCACCGAAAATCCAGACTATATGAATGAGCCTTTAGGTGGTTTCCGTGGTCTTGCTCATGAAGGACACTTCGGCACTATATAAGCACTACAGTGTGTGTGTGTGTGTGTGTGTGTGTGTGTGTGTGTGTGTGTGTGTGTGTGTGTGTGTGTGCACGTGCAACTGCATGCATGAACTAATACAAGTCTCTGGAGTGGTGTTATGACAGCTGGTGACCTCTGGCTGTGTGTGTGTGTGTGTGTGTGCTGTGTTGGGTCTCGGTAGGCCTGTCATCATGGGTTTACCTTCTCCCACTGGGAGCCGGGCGGCTGCGCTCAAACACCCAGTGGAGGGAGAGAGAGAGACAGAGAGAGAGAGAGAGAGAGAGAGAACACTGGCTCCCTTGTGTCCACTGTGACTGGAAGTTGAATGGCCCAGAGGACCAAAGGTCCTCCACCATCTTGGGGATGTCTGGGGCAGAAACCTCCTATCTCCATATAAACTTATTTTCTTTTCTCCTTGGTAAATGAACACCCCTATACTCGCTCACACTGCAGCGTCACACGGAAGCATCAGAAGTATACAGAAGCTTGTTCATGCCGCGTTTTGAGCTTGTAGATCTCCTACTTTCTCTATTTTTTTGAGTGGGCGCAACCACTCCAAGGAACAGCAATGTCCGCGTTCACCTATGTGTCGGTTCACCTATATGTGACGTTAATGAGCACCAGTATGAGTACCAGTAGGGGGCGCTGTTGTGCCAGAAACAGAGAGAGAGAGAGAGACAGTGCTGCACTATTGCCTGCTAATGAGAGAGAGAGAGAGAGAGAGAGAGCGAGAGAACCAATCAGTTCACACGGGTGTGATTTTTCATTTGAATCCTGAAAAGTAACAGTAGTTACTCCACCCGGCAGAGACGACGTTTGAACCCTGTGATAGTTTTTCATAAATGAATGCCCAGCTCCTTTACTTGCCAGTACGTCATTTCAATCCAGCGCATTGCAGTTCCGCGATTGGCGCACGTGTGTCATTTGATGTTTTCAGTGTTTACAATAGAGGGCGCTCTTCCGCAGCCTGAGAGTGATCCTATATAGGACGTCTGAAGAAGAGTACACCCGGGAAATGGATGAATCCAAGCCATGGTTTTGTCTGATTTATACAGACTGTTCTCTGCTTTGATTTCCCAGACCGCGTTTTTTTGCGTGAAAACAAGCTATATTCAACAGCCAATAACTATATAATGGAACATTGAGGTGACACATTGAGGTCAGAATGAAAACTGTCAGGACGTAGAAGACATTTTTAAAAATCTGATCTCAGGTCAGAATGAAAACTGTCAGGATGTAGAAGACATTTTTAGAATCTGATCTCAGGTCAGAATGGGTTAACTATATATACTTCTGCCGGGGACCCCCTGGAACACCACGTCGAGAACCCACTGATCGAGAGATTGTTGCATGTTTAGGCGATGAAGGTGTGTGTGTGTGTGTGTGTGTGTGTGTGTGTGTGTGTGTGTGTGTGTGTGTGTGTGTGTGTGTGTGTGTGTGCGTGTGCATGCATGTGCATTACACACCTATCTTTTTATATTCAAATGGATGGAAAGTTGCAAGTGTAGTTTGTTCTTGCACAGCGGATGCTGAACCAGTCATTCAAACAGCCTATTGGGTTAGCTGTGGGTAGGACCGGCTCTCTAGCCTTTGGATCCACGGGCAGGAATGTGCTTACTCTGAGGGAAAAAACACAGCCGGGGATGGATGGAGGAGAGGAGAGGAAGACAGATGTGCGTGTGCGCTCGCACGCTCGTGTGTGTGTGTGTGTGTGTGTGTGCGTGTGCGTGCGTGCGCGCGGTGATGGAAGAAGTACGCCCATGTATTAAGTTTAGGTCTATCCAATGCACGTGTGTGTGCGCGTGTGTGAGACCTACATCTGTAACTGACACGGAAACCACGTGAGTTCATGCAGTAGGATCATGACAAGATTGATGCTTTATGAACAAAGAGCAAACAGTCACCTGAGTGAGACGAGGACAGTATGTGTGTGAACGATATAAAACCTAGACGGAAGACAAACACCGACGAGAGAGAGAGAGAGAGAGAACGATTCAGGATGAAAATTACATGAAAAAGTTAAAATATGGAGAAAAGACGTTTCTGTCCGAGTGTGGGATCCATTGGTAGTCACATTCAGAGAGAGAGAGAGAGAGAGAGAGAGATAGAGAGAGATAGAGAGGGAAAGAACAGGGTGGCATTGACAGCGTGGTGGAAGTGGCACCTACGTGAGTTGGGCTCTGTTCAAACCTGGACCTGTGCCCCTGTCTGTGTTTCCAGACTACTTGTGAAGTGGACTATTGGCCTATACATATCACCAAACAGACATGCACGGCCAGACAGACCAGACCAGAGCAGGGTTATAGGGCCAATCTGGGAACCCATTCAGTAAAAAAAAATCAAAAAGGGAAACAAAAACACAAACACCCAAACGCCCAGAAAGGCTTGCCAATGTTGAAGCTTACGAGACGTATATACAGTAGTGGTGAAAGCCGGAACTGCAAGCGGGGCCCCTTGATTTTAGCACGAGGACACCTCGCGCCACTGGGGTTTATAACATCGAGCAACTCTCCAACTATTGGTGGTCAAAAATGGTGGTATTTGGTGGTCAAATGCGGAAATATAGGTGCTTCAAAACGCCACTGAGCAACTTCTATTGAAATGAATAGCAGGGCCGTCCGCCCCGCTATATCCTTTATAACTGTATGGTATTGGGGTATACCCCCCCCCCCCCCTCCTTTTCTGTGTAGAGACAGGAACTGGGTTTGCCCAAGGGGCCAGCTATGCACTCCAATGTTGAAGCGCTGGGCCCTAGTGGTAAGAGGAAGGACTGCAGGCGGACCCGTGGATTCTTGACAAGGAAACCCCGTGCAACCGAGCGCCCAATGTAAAGCCCAGGTGCACTCTGGGTGCACTTCCGCATTTGGACACCAAAATTTGGTGTCCAAATGCGGAAGTGAAATGCTGAATCAGAGAAATAGACGGTACTTCCGGCAGCCTTCCGGGTGCTTCAAAACGCCACTGAGCAACTTCCACTGACATGAATAGCGGAGGGGGCGGAGCTTCGCGCTAGTTTAGTCTCTATCCTTTTAATACTCTATGGGTTTGCCTCCTACTCTTTTTCAGTCCACTTCTTCCTGGGTGCTTCAATGTTTATTCCGACTATCGACAACACAGGGCAGTGGTGTGTGTGTGTTTTTTTAATTTATGCATCCTAAAGCTCTTTCCGTGCCACGCATGCGCACAACATAGTTGCGTTCTGTGCCCAGCCCCCCCCCCCCCCCCCCCCCCCCTCTGCACTCAAAACACCACGGAAAACGTGGTGAGGCGCCGGCACAGAATCCTGATCCGACCATCTTTGAGCACCGCAGCCACAAATCACTTTTTGGGTGGGGTGGGGGGGGGGGGGGTCCTTGACGGCGCGGAACATTTTGAGAAGCACAGCAGGTTCTATACAGTAAAAGGTTCTACAGTATACAGTATGTGTACAGCATTGAGTGTTTTCCTCAGTCAGTCAGTCATCGTCACACGGGATAGGAGACCTCGGGGGGGCCCTGATTATCATGGAGCAACTCTTTAATCACAGCCTGGCTTTACTGGAGAGCAGAGAGGCTTTGGCACATGAGCTAAAGGTTTGGCCCCGCAGTCAGACCCATCTGGAAACTTCAACCGACGCACGCACGCGCACACAGTCTGAAGCAGCCTCTACATTATATGACTTGGCTTCGTACTGTACACAGCACACACAGATACACACAGTACAGTATATACACGTACTGCAGCATATAACGTTGCTGTCGAGCATATTATCTCATCTCCATATATATTCGACTTCTTGTGGTGTCGTTTTATTTTTTCATGAATAACACACTGCTTGACCATAACAATTTACAATTTTTACAATTTAGGCATTTAGCAGACGCTCTTAATCCAGAGCGACTTACATTAAGCAAGAACAAAAGCATGGGAATACATCACATAAAAACATTCATCATGAAACATGCGTAAGCTAAGAAAGTAACAGTGGAATATCTATATTATCAAACTTATACGTATAAACTATACATATATACTACTATGCTATACATACGTATGTACTATGGCGTGCTATGACTACATACAATGCAATTCTAGTGCTGTCTACATAACATGCTATAAGTCTGTTTTAAATGCTATCTAAGTCTACAGAAGTGCTATCTAGGGTAGAGTAAGTGCTATGGGCCATGATGGAGTCTGAAAAGGTGGGTTTTCAGACTACGGCGGAAGATTGGGACCATAATTATACACTGTGCAGCAGCGTCGCTCGAAAGCGTCAAAAGCATAGCCGATCGACAAGCGTGAAGTGTGACGCGTTTTGTTACACTTTTGAGACTTTTTGAATCCCCGAAAAGTCACGGCGTTGGATATAACGCCGTTTTCCACCGGACAGAGACGATGTGTCCTCACAGTGATCACATCGTAGGGATTTGAATTTATCGTGAAATTGTTGCCATACATTGAGTCGGCTCTGTGCTTCATCTATATACGCCATATCTCTTCACAAGATTTTGGCAAATGTTACCCCTCTAGAATGTGGATGTTGGGGTTCAAGGGGTTAACAAAAGTGTCATTGATCACTAATTATTCTTGGCCACTGTAGAGCGTCGCAGTCCCGCCCCCTTTCCATGACGACGCCAGGCCCAGGAAATGAATCCCAAATTCCCAATGCATTTTTCCCATAGACATTTCAAAACGTATTTATTTAACCTTTTAAGCGTCGTACGAAGCCAACTCTTGTCGTGACAAACCATGACAACACACACAATATTTTGGACCAAACAAATAATTACAAAGAAGAAAAACAACAAAGAAAAGTGTTGTAACCTGCCCGTTTTCTTCTACTTTCTAATTCTTTGTTTGGCCCGAAAATGTTTGTTTGTTGTCATGATTTTGTCACGACAAGAGTTGGCTTTGTCCGCGGCGTAAACGTCTTTAAATAAATACTTTCTGAAAAGCCTGAGGAAAATGAACGGGGATTTATTTTCCGGGTCTCTCTCTCTCTCTCTCTCTCTCTCTCTCTCTCTCTCTCTCTCTCTCTCTCTGGGACGGGGGGGGACGGGACTGCGAAAGCTCTATAAGCATGACATGAATCTTTCCATCTCAAATGTTAACTTTGTGCCCTTAAAGGTAGAGTAAGTGATTTCACTCAAAAAACCTTAGGTTTCGTTTTTGGCTGTGGGACCTAAGCCTTCGTCCAATCAGGATAGAGAGTCAAAAACAAAACCTAAGGTTTTTTGACCCCCCAGGGGTTAACTGGGGACAGGGAGGAACTCCTTATATGGTCAGCACACTCTATAGTAGAGAGGATTATCACAACAAAACAAAAAAATATGTGATATTTGAATTAAGTGAAATCACTGACTCTACCTTTAAGCTATGATACGGGACGGAGGATGTCTGCAATGTCCAGACCACACTCTGCAACCATAGACATACATAACCCATTCTGACCTGAGATCAGATTCATACGAGGTTTCCACTGGACACACGCTGGTCTGATTAACCCATTCTGACCTGAGATCGGATTCCAAAAATGTCAGTCGTTCTTTCGATTTTTCAAAAATAGCAGACCTACAAGCTCGTAGCGCGCCACTCGGTGGCGCGCTATGAGCTTGTAGATCTGCTATTTTTCAATAGCTAAAGCATAACATAGTTAAATGGTGATAAACACAGCAGCTGATACAGCGCCTGATAACACCGCCTAAATGTTATGAGCAAACTGGAGAGCAGGAAAGATTTCACCTGACAAATATGTAGTAGTATAAGTAGCCTTTGCCGAGCCATGAGGCCCATGGGGACAGGAGCCTGTTTCTGTAGCGTGAGGCAGCTTGATGTACAAGTACTGGCACTGGGTCCCATTTTTAGAGTCTTTGGTATGACCCCCGGGCCGGGGATTGAAGTTGAACCCGACCTCTCAGTCTCAGGGCGGATACTCTATAACCACAAGGCCAATGACAAATATGAATATGTGATATTTCTAGTTTGTAAATTAACACCCTACCTGATCATACAACAGCGTCACACACAAAAACAACATCAAAAGTAGCATGTCTACATGCTCGAAACGCAGTGCGAAGCAACACCTTTTCGAGCCTGTATTGATCTGTAACTTTTAATGCTTTGAATTTGAACCGTGAAACGTAACCGTTTTGGACATATTGGGTTTTCCACCCGGACGGAGACAAAACAAACAGGCACTCACTGCTAAAAATACTCTCTGCTAATGTGCAGAAGTTGCCAAAAATGCTAATGCTAAACAGCTTACATTTGCTAAAGCAGCCAATACATAATTACCCCTCCCCACCACTATACCACTGCATGCCAATAATCTTTCAAATAAATCCTCTCCCAGCCTTGCCTATATAGATTGATCTGCCAAAGCATGACATAATTCGCCATACATGATTCCTAAAATTCCGGGAAGAAATGGGCGAAAATAATCTGCCTCAGTCCCTGCCCATGTCAGTGCACGGACTTAACCCATTCTGAACGGGAACCCATTTTGGTGTCGGCATCATGTTATGCTTTAGCTATTGAAAAATCGAAGAGCGACTGACATTTTTAGAATCTGATCTCAGGTCAGAATGGGGTTAATCAGACCATGGGTCAGGGTGTGGGTCCAGTGGAAACCTCGTATGAATCTGATCTCAGGTCAGAATGGGGTTAATCAGACCATGGGTCAGGGTGTGGGTCCAGTGGAAACCTCGTATGAATCTGATCTCAGGTCAGAATGCGTTAAACTCTGTGCCCTTTCAGCCTAGACTAGCACACTGTGTTCCAACGTGCTGCCCACCGCACTCATCTTTTATTCCCCATATCAATTAGAGGACACACCAGAACAAGGCCCTGCCATTCAGTCGTCTGCACTGAGAGAGAGAGAGAGAGAGAGAGAGAGAGAGAGAGAACCAGAGATGGCTCATTAACCCATTTAGGCCTGACGTCGAGAAAAAAAAGAAAAAAAAATCTTCTAAATCCTCCAGTTTTCTGAAATAAATATTTTCACGATTTTTCAAAAATAGCAGACCTACACAAGCTCGTATATAGCGCGCCACTCGGTGGCGCTATATGAGCTACTTTTTGAGTGGTGCAACCACTCCAAGGCGTTCACCCCCACCTATATGTGTTCACTAATGAGCACCAGTATAATGAGTACCAGTAGGGGGCGCTGTTTGCCAGGAACAGAGAGAGACAGTGCTGCCACTGTTGCCTGCTAATGAGAGAGAGAGAGAGAGAGAGAGAGAGACAGAGGGAGGGGAGTTGCTCCACTCGGTTCAAACGGGTGTGATTTTCCAATAGCTAAAGTACAACAGAATGCTTGAAACACCCCAAAAGGGGTTGGGTTAATGCCTGGCACGTCGGCTTCAGAGGGGAACAATGAGCCGTTATAGTTACACAACAAGGCCGCACAGCTGCTGGGACAAGTCCTTAAAAGCCTCCCGGACCATGGTGAGCTGGACCTATATAGACCCTATACAACCCTGTACTGTATATACCACATGTGTGTACACTGTACGTCTCTAGATTGTTCTATCAAGCACACAAATCAGAAGTCTAGTCCGTGGGTCCGCTTGTATTTGAGTTCATATAAAGTTATCATAAGTATTAACTCAATTGCATTTGAATTTGAAATTCAAACGCACGTCCTGTGTGGGGGTCCCAATCGACGCGTCCATCCGACGTCTGTACACACACGTCCTATTAGCGGCGCGTCCTCAATGATACCGGGCCGGGGGCGAGAGAGAGGGGGAATATTCGGAATCCTTTTGGATTATATATCGTATTATATTAAAACACTATAGCGATGTAAGCTATGGCAACGTAAAGCACTGCAGTTATTTATAGCGGATTGTTTCCGGGTCGTGGGTTTCAGAGTAAAAGCGGTCAAATGTCTTTCCGGCACCCCCCCCCCCCCCCCTGATTTCCTATTTTGAAGGAATCCCGGCACCGATTGTGTTAAGGGGGGGAGAAAAGAAAAGGATTCCAATTCAAAAATAGCATCTACAGGCTCAAAAGAGCTTGTAGATCGGCTATTCTTTTGCTACTTTTGTGTGACATAGAATGGTGAAGTAGTAGTTTTTAACGGGACAGAACAGAAAGATGAAAGTGTGTGTGTGTGTGTGTGTGTGTGTGTGTGTGTGTGTGTGTGTGTGTGTGTGTGCGTGTGTGTGTGTGTGTGCGTGTGTGTGTGTGTGTGTGTGTGCGTGCGCGTGCGAGATAGAGCGAGCAAGAGAGAGAATGCTGAACAAGCTGACATTTACGGTTCTATTAGTGTGTGAGCTTGCTGAGAACATGATGTACCATTCCCCACACACACACACACACACACACACACGCACGCACTCGCCTGCTGGTGAGTCAGCCTCTGTGGCGGGGGGGGTCTAACAGGCCTCCTTTGCACGATTTGTTTAGAGCAGAGAATCACACGTTTCGGAAGCTCTCGACACGTTCAATCTGTATAAAACTGGTCGAAGTCATTGAGCCGCTTGTACTCTGAACGTCGTCCCATGGCGCTCCCCGAAATGTAAAGCCCTATACCCTAACTGGACCGTCCCGAAGCTCGGCCCGACCCCCAACGACTACCAGAATGTTACACCCGAAGCCCCGGAAAAAGTCAAATGGAAGAAAAAAGAAAACGCCGCTAAATGGCGTGGTTCAGTGTGTGAGAGTGAGAACAGAGGTCGACGGACTTATTGCCGAAATAAAGGATTTCTATAACTCACGTTGGCTGGTTAATGTTCCATTTCCACCATTCTAATGGATTCCAGGGCGACTCAAAGGGACTGTCCTTTAGTGGAATTTCATAATAAATGAAAATGTAAATTGGAG
>NC_137867.1:9935279-9947779 GCF_963924005.1 Protomyctophum bolini | reverse complement strand
CTTTTCATATCAAGGTCCATTTGGGCAATTTTGAGCCACGGACCACCATTTGATGACATTTAGCATCTCTCAAGATGTTATTTAATAAAAAGTATCTCTGCTTTCTGTTCCCCAGACAGCATTTTTGGTGAAAACAAGCTTTATTCAACTGCCAATAACTAAATAATGGTACATCGTGGTGACACGTTTTTTTTTCCCCGATGACAGTAGAGACTCTCTTCTTTTGAGATATGTGTTCACTGTACACTGTCATAGAACAAAACATTCTGTGGGTCTTAGTAAAAAAAAGAAAAAACCTGGCATGGGCTGCAATAGGCTATGCAGGAAACAGTTAATGATAAAACCTCAAAAAAGACGATTACTGCGTCAAAAAGTAATAAAGAAACTATACCATAACAAGAAATGACATGTCATATACAGTATATCAGCTCGCAGCAACCTAAACACCTTGAAAAGTACTGTCAACTACACTGTTTCAGAGACACGGCAGATGGCCAGTCTTTACAATAGAGAGATATACAGTAGCCGACCACAGTATCACATCAACATGCTTTAGATGTCATATGCGGCGTAGTTGTTTGGATGCCATATTGTGAGAGGACATAAGATGCCATTGGCGAGCCTTTTTACCAAGGCCAGCCAATGAGGAAAGGTAATGGCTATAGTTGCAGGGTCTGAACACTTTTTATCAGCTCTGGCGAGCTGATAAAAACTGGCCAAACATTGGCCAAATTGTCAAATAATTTGAGAAAGTCGCGTCACTAACGCTAACCCTAACCCTATTTTCTTTAGACTATGTGGAACCGAGTCAAACTAAATCCAATGCCCCGACTCCTCCAATTCCATGTGCTTGTCAGAGTTGGGCAGTACCTAGGGGGGGGGGGGGGTCGAGCGCGGCCTGAAATCGGTTGAGAACCATCGCTTTCATCCGCGGTACTATAAATGAGATGCCAAAGTGACGATCTGCCACTGTGAAGCTCAAGGCATGTTATTCTCATTCTTCTTATTTTGTTCCTCGTCTTAATTTCATGATGCTTGTTATGCCCGACCGCCTCAGTGCCTCTGGTGACTGTTGTTCTATGTCAGGACTGACACCGTCTGCCTGCGAAGCGTGCCCACGCGGAAGCCGTGGTAATCCTCGGTGACATGTGGCGTCCACGTGTCAAAGACGACAGTCGCGCACTAAAACAGACCTTGCTCCTTTTGGAGGAACGGTGACTTCATGAGGAGTTGTCGCACATTGCATCTGCCCGTCAGCTCGAACAGAGACACACACACACACACACACACACACACACACACACACACACACCTCTCTATGACATCATGTAGTCACCGTCCTCAACTGACTCATTAAAGGAGGACTCAACCTAACTTCATATAATTGGTCCTCACTAATGTTCAATGTTCAATGTGCAATATTTTTTTAATAATACTCAGTTGTGTCTCATATAGGAGGGCTGTGGGCAGGTCAGAAACCCGTCTTCCAGTTAGGCAGATATTCTTTTAAACAAGATAAAAAGAAAACCAAAGAAAACAACGATGGCTACCATTATAGCATGGTGTCTTTTCAGGAATAGAAAGCCTGCCGTTTCTATTAGCTTGGATTCCCCATCGATGATGTCACTGGTGGACGGGTTTCTGAAGCGTCCACACCCCACAGCCATCCTACCGAGTTGAAACAATTGCTGCTATTTCATCATGAACATTAGTGAGGACCAATTATTCAAAGTGCTCCTTTAAGACCGGGAAAGCATCTGTGTCATTTATAGATTTGAGCTACATTTGAACCACTTTAGCCATTACGTAATACTTTGGCTATTCAAAGATATAGCAGATATGCAAGCTCATAGATCTTGCTATGTTTTAAACAACACGTGTTGAACCCAATGAGAAGTGTCTGAATGAAGGACTATTTGTTGTCTGCCTGTGAACTCCAAGCTCTTCTCTCCCCCGAGCCAGTCGCCCTCTAGACCTCTACCCAAACACAGATACGCACGCACGCACGCAGACTCACACACACAGCTAAATCTGCTCTCTCTGTGTCTCTGCTGCAAATATGCACTACAGTCCCATGGGAGAGAGACATAGAACGTGAAAGGGCTTTATATGCAGCCTGAGAGAGCCTCCATCTATTGGATCCAAATTGGCCTTGGCTTCAAGACTGCCCTCACAGAGCTGCAGGTTTCAAACTCAAGGTGGTATGACACCAAGTCCATTACAGGAAGAAATGATGATTTCCCATCCTGACTTGTGAAACAAATGTGTTTATAGCAAGCTTCTTAGATCTGGCAGCGTCGGGTTAATCCTGACTCCTATCACAGCCAATCTGACCTGTTATTGACCCATGAGTCCATTTCTATACTCTCATCACAGTGGCTTTAACTCTTTGAGAGTGAATTGACCAATAAGTATATCAGTTGTGTCTTTTTGAGGGGTGCTAGCCCCTTCTAGAGCCAGCTTTCTGTGTCTGTGTGTACCACCAGTGTTGTTTTTGGCAGCAGATTTCTATTTTAGTTTTTGTCATAGTCTCTTGAGTATAGTTTTCACTTAGTTTTAGTCACATTTTGGTCTAGTTTTAGTCGACTAAATGTCATGCAATTTTAGTCGACTAAATCTACAGGTGATTTAGTCGACTAAAATGTGTTTTGGCGGGCCTTGATGCCGTCGTAATGGCAGATTTTATACTTGCTGAAAATAGCCGATCTACAAGCGCTCAACGCGTCGCAGCGCGACGCGTTGAGCGCTTGTAGATCGGCTATTTTCAGCATGTGTAACCATGTGTAAAATGACTTATACTGGATCTCTTGTCCCTTTATATTATAACATTTAACCTCGTTTTTATTTCATGACGAAATTGTCGATATATTTAGTCTTAGTTTTAGTCGTCATAGCTTAGTTTCCATTTAGTTTTCGTCAGTGAAAAAAGGTAGTCCACGGACATTTTTCGTCCCCCCCCTCCTCCTCTCCTCTCCTCTCTCTCAACAGTGCAGCACTAATACTATCTCTCTCTCTCTGTTTCTGGCACAACAGCGCCCCTACTGGTACTCATAGTCATACTGGTGCTCATGGCCACATAGGTAGGTGGGTATAGGTGAACAACACATAGGTATAGGTGAACACGGACATTGCTGTTCCTTGGGCCACTCAAAGATCTTTTGCTGTGTACTATACTATACAATATCCGAAGGACAGGAAAAGGTATTTTAAATTAAGTCAAGCATGACGGACTTTGGAACGACCCTAACCCTTACTGGGAAATGGGGGGGAGAAGTCAGACATTAAAGGCTGCCTGAAAGGATAACACAAAAAAGTCCCGGGGGCTTGTTTCCATTGTGGTCCTAAATCTATTCTGTTAATGATGATAATGCACACTGCATGTTCTAATTCCACAGCTTTTTCATTGACTTATCGTATATATTGGATTTCGTCCCGTGTGTCCCGGTCGGTTTGTCACTATGGCGTCTCCATATAACCTTCCTGGGTGTTTTATGTCCGTTTGGCAGAGCCAGGTCTTCCCAGGTGCTCACGTCGTTGCCATGAGGTTTTTCCATGAGGAGAATTTTCCACGTTTGCCTTTTAGTGTTGTTGTGGATAATGTGTTTGTGTTCGCATTATGGAACACCTCTGAAAAAGCTGATTACCCAGGATCATTAAACGAGTGCAGATGTCCGACCTGCGTGCGTGCGTGCGAGTGTCAGCCGGTTGTGGGTGTGTCTGTTCCTTACTTTGTCCAATCCCTGTTGTGCATTCCCACGACACATGCACTAAAACAGTGGCTCTCAAAACGTTTTCATGCCGTTGGACCCAGGGGTCATCGATATGTCCGTAAACCATGAGGTGCACACAGGCTATATCTTCATTTCCATGTCTCCCCTCATGCTTTCTCTCCCCTACTCGCCCTTTCTTTCTCTCTCGATCATCTCTTTCTCTATTTTACACCTCTTCACACGACGGCATTTTTTTTATTTGATTTGATTTATTTAGAAAAGCAATCATAATACAACATTATAATCAGTGATTCCAGGATTACACAGAAAAGTCCAAAGACTTATTTCCACTGAGGTCCTCTCACACTGAACGGAACAATACTTTAAAAAACCTCACAAGTACATAACGGTACATATACATTACATACACGACAACACAACAAGTATACGTCCCTTGGCAGGTTTGCCAACTGTCCCTTGAACTAAAGGGACCGTCCCTTGTTTGGACAACGAACAGATCCGTTCCTCATTGAACTGATTCCTGGAAATACGGGAAATACGGCCCCCACCGGGGCCAGTAGTTGGCAACCCTATGGTGTCACGCGTCGAACATATAATCTGGCACACGGTCTTCAGCACTTGAAAAAGATCTCAACCTCTCTCTCCCTCTCTCTCTCTCCCTCTCTCTCTCTCTCTCTCTGGAATCATTAACTGCACCGATCCTCATTATCTTCTCCTGTGTCTGCCTCTCCGTCGTGCCCTTAAACCTTAGCTCGCTGTGTCGTCACACAGACACACAGACACACAGGCAGGGCTCCCTGGGAAGGAGCAACGCCACTGCAGGCACCGCGCAATTCAATCTCTCCCCGTGTTTCCCTGAGTGGCAGAGCAGACCTTTGTGTCTGTGTTGCTATAAATAAGCCACGACGTCCCTTTTGTCTTTTCATAACAGAGAAGAACCCTGACGTGAGCACGTGTGGCACTTCTTTAGGAACACGCGCACGCACGCACACGCGCACGCACGCACGCGCGCGCACACACACACACACACACACACACACACACACACACAGGTTTGTATTACTAAACTTGTGACGACATCAACATTGAAAATTGCCCGAAAGTAGCCAAACGCATTATAATAATCAAGATCTACAAACACTTTTTTTCGGTGTCTGACATTGCCGCACAACTAAGGGTAGAAATCGGCCCAAACCTGTAACCTCTAAATTCCTAACTCCAATGTATTGTATGCCTAACTTACTCCCCAATGTCCTCAGAAGTATAGTAATACGAGCAAGCGTGCACGCCCGTGCACATGCCCACGCACGCACGGACGCACGCACGGACGCACGGACGCACGCACACTGCAAACAATGGATGTGCATGGGCAGGTGTTGCCCACATCCGCATTGCGTATCAGTGTCTACCTAAACACCAAACAGCGTACCTCAATGGTAATTAAAATTACGTAACATACAGTATGTCAATGGGTTGCCTGCCTATACTTCAGTGTAACATATTTTTGATAGAGGTTTCCAGTAACTATAGGACGATATAGAGACCAAGTGTCACGGGGCAACCCGTGCCATATATACAAACACACATGAAACTGTTTTCTGTAACATGCCAGGACTATTGTTTTAAACCTTATTGAAATTGTAATCACTGAAGTTGTCTCTCCTGCACTGCTGGTGGCATTTCCCCTGATGAGGAAGGGGGCGGGGCCAAGTGCTATGCAGGAGTTGTTTCTTCATATAATAAGCTTTGAGTAATTGTCATTGAGTTTTCATTCTGATTTATACACTTGTTTAATTGTAACACAAATTATTGAGAATGTTTAGGTTACTTTTTATCCAAGGTGTTATAGTTATGGAGGTATTTATATTAGTGAAGTATTTGAGAAGAAATGTTGCTAATTGAGTCTGTGCCCAGTGGTAGGATCCACTCCTATTTAAAGGAGGCTGCAGGGACAGGCTATAGTTAGTTAGAAGTGGGCAATGACACAGGTAACATCCCTGAGGGAGAGCTACAGGGCCTTGTGTGATCAGTGACACAGGTAACAACCCTCGAGGGAGAGCTACAGGGCCTTGTGTGATCAGTGACACAGGTAACATCCCAGAGGGAGAGCTACAGGGCCTTGTGTGATCAGTGACACAGGTAACATCCCTGAGGGAGAGCTACAGGGCCTTGTGTGATCAGTGACACAGGTAACATCCCAGAGGGAGAGCTACAGGGCCTTGTGTGATCAGTGACACAGGTAACATCCCTGAGGGAGAGCTACAGGGCCTTGTGTGATCAGTGACACAGGTAACAACCCTCGAGGGAGAGCTACAGGGCCTTGTGTGATCAGTGACAAAGGTAACATCCCAGAGGGAGAGCTACAGGGCCTTGTGTGATCAGTGACACAGGTAACGTCCCTGAGGGAGAGCTACAGGGCCTTGTGTGATCAGTGACACAGGTAACGTCCCTGAGGGAGAGCTACAGGGCCTTGTGTGATCAGTGACACAGGTAACATCCCAGAGGGAGAGCTACAGGGCCTTGTGTGATCAGTGACACAGGTAACGTCCCTGAGGGAGAGCTACAGGGCCTTGTGTTATCAGTGACACAGGTAACAACCCTCGAGGGAGAGCTACAGGGCCTTGTGTGATCAGTGACACAGGTAACGTCCCTGAGGGAGAGCTACAGGGCCTTGTGTGATCAGTGACACAGGTAACATCCCAGAGGGAGAGCTACAGGGCCTTGTGTGATCAGTGACACAGGTAACGTCCCTGAGGGAGAGCTACAGGGCCTTGTGTGATCAGTGACACAGGTAACATCCCTGAGGGAGAGCTACAGGGCCTTGTGTGATCAGTGACACAGGTAACGTCCCTGAGGGAGAGCTACAGGGCCTTGTGTGATCACGGTACAGCCTGAAGAGAGCTCTTATCCGGTTGGGTTTTGTTCAGTAGTGTTTATTTATTTTTTGACAGTTTTCAGTATTTTTATTGCTAGTTTCCTGTTTTCGCACTGTTGAATCTGTCCTGGACTTTGGTGGAGGAGTTCTGGGGGGAATAGAGACCCTTAAACTGCAATTCTGACTGTTCTTGGAGCCTTCGCCGTTCGGGGCAACTTCACACCAAGACGTATCATCATGGATACAAAAGCAAAAGTCAGTCTTGATCCAAGGCTAAATGTCAACGTATAGCTCATTTTGACGCGAGTGTGGAATCGCCTTTGCGTTTGAGTAAAGCCACACTGCGATTGTCTAGTCGGTGCACTTGTGGCAAGGACGCGCTGTGATTGGCCAGTAGCCACTTTGAGTGGCAGTGGCATGATGTACAATTCTGTGCGTATCGGGTTGCAACTCGAACTATAGGCCGAGTTCGGCCAAGCGAACTTCGCAACGTTCGACACGGCAACTCACGTGGTGTCGGGCTCGGTGGTGTCTGTCCTGGCTCAAGTTCACTTGAGACGGCGTCCCTCCATCACTGTCTAAAACTATACTCTTTCCCCTATAGAGCGCCGCAGTCCCTCCCCCTTTCAGAAAAAGACAATGATTTGTCACGATCCGAGTTGGCTTTGTCCGCGGCGTAACCGTCTTTAAACAATTGAAATAAGAAGTGCCGATGGGAGAATGCATTGGGTTTTCATTTCCTGGGCCACTCGTTTTTCTGAAAGGGGGAGGGACTGCGGCGCTCTATTGCTAGTATAGGAGGGGGGTTCCGCACTCGCCATTTTGACCTTCCCCGAGTCTATAACTCAAGTCATTCTTCTCCAAAAGAAAAAATAAAATGGAACATTACATTACATTATGCTGCGGAACAATTTCCCCTTGATTTGCTTGATTTCATTTATTCTCTTTAATGTGGTTTTGCGAGCTGAAGGGAAAACAGGATGCAGTTGTGTTAAATTAGTCTGATACTCAATTTGCATTCAATTTCATTTCACCCATTTCCTGTTTTCAGCTTTCTATGTGGGGCTGTACTTCACCTGTTGACTCACAGATGCAACCTTCTCTAATTAATCTCTCAAATCTCTCTCTCTCTCTCAAACTCTCTTCTTCTTCTTCTCCTTCTTACACACGCACGCACGCACACAGATTGATTGATTACTTTATTCGTTAGAAATCAACAATTCAGTTAAAACATATGTGAATGACACCTCCTTTTGATGGGAATGTAAATGTACCTCCTCTTGTGGTCTCCTGATAGCTCTCTCTCTCTCTCTCTCTCTCTCTCTCTCTCCCTCCCCCATCTGTACTTACATAAGTGTTCCCTACACTTATGTACGCCTGTATGACAGTAAAGCCAGTCCCTCAGCAGGCCTGCGATAATGATCTGTGCTAATTACTCTCCATGCTGTCATGAAGACACGAGCCCATCCAATCACAGCCACAGCACACACCTGTATACTGTGTGCCTTTCATGTGCTGTATGGGCAGAACACACACACACAAAATGCAGTACACACGATCTTGGCTGTACTTTGGTTAGGGTTCGTCTTAGCGGGACTTTAGTCCCCTCGGCCATTGTGGCGTTAAACAAATTGCCCCGTCGATAGGTTGCTGTTCTGTGTACAGTGGGGGGGACCTCATGTTTATGTATCGTCGTGTAATGTTGTTTTGTGCTTCATGGTTATACGTGTTGTTTTTTTGTTGTTGCTTTTGGAACAGACTGAAGACGAATATCCTTCGAGACGATAAAGATTATTATTATTTATTATTATTATCAGATGAATTGAAGTTTTCTGAAAACCTTGTGTGCGTGCGTGCGTGCGTGCGTGCGTGTGTGCGTGCGTGCCACTTGGTGGTCAACAAACGCTACAACGCTATTTCCGTGCTCAGACGGACAGACCCAGCAACTGAGGCAAATAGTACTTAATTTGTCAATGAGTCGAGCGTGGCATATCGTTTATTCGTGTCGCTCCTGATCTGTATTAACCTTTTGCTTGTAGAGACAAATTAACTATAACGAAATCACTAATAATTAGTAACCACCGGTGTAGCGATAACTCTTTTGGATCCATTGGAGCGCACAGGCTCTTCCTGAGAAGTAATAACGGGGTGGAAAAACTGTTACTTTGCAGGATTCAAATTCAAAAGTAAAAAAAGGTAGCAGAAGCTATAGTGACGAAAAAAAATAATAAAATGAGTATAGGCTACATAAAAGTGGAGATAGGAGGTTTCTGCCCGACAGCGACGATAGGAGTTTTCCAGCCGACAGTGACATTATGGTGCTGTCACTCATACAGTCTGCTTTTGTAGTAAATTATACCCTGCACTTTTACACATGTCACAGGCTGTAAAACCAGCTGCTAATGAGGTGTGTGTGTGTGTGTGTGTGTGTGTGTGTGTGTGTGTGTGTGTGTGTGTGTGTGTGTGTGTGTGTGTGTGTGTGTGTGTGTGTGTGCGTGTGCGTGTGCGTGTGCGTGTGTGTGTGTGTGCGTGTGTGCGTGCGTGGCTTTCCCCCACGTTTAAATGCTGGATGTTCCGTATTTACAGTACACCTATAAACACAACAGTACACCTTATCGTTGAAAGACACATGGCGCTCTCAGAGACACGCGCACACACACACACACACACACACACACACACACACACAGGCAATATACTCTCACGGGTCGTAACGTTTGAGTGTGAGATCCATGAGCTCTGTTTATTTCTTTTCTTTTCTTACGTGAACTGAAGAACACGTGTAGCGACGATTACTGGCGGCACTTTGCCCACGCGCTTATCAGCTCCATACTGTACGACCCAGTCAGGGTTCAACCGTCCACCCAGACCCCTGCATGTTTGGGGTTTTTTTTTTACCCGCGATTTTGCAACCCATCTTTTCACCCGGTGTCAATTATCTCATTTAATCCTGAGTGCTACACTTCTTCTGCCAAGCTAGAGGGGGGGGGGGGGGGGGGGCGCAGCAGACTGTCCTCATGCCTCCTTCTATGCATGAGGAGTCCAAGCTGCTTCTTTTACACCTGACAGGGGAGAGTTTCCCCGACCGGACGCAGCGCGAGGAAGGAACACGTTATCCCAAACCAGTTCCTTTTCCCCCTCCATCAGGTGCTGGCCATGGGGGAGGTATAGTTTAGAGACCAGGATTACTGCATGTTTTTGTGAGGGCACCTATACCCTATAGGGGACACGGGGGAGAACATGCAAACTCCACACAGAAAGGCCCTCTCACCAAACCCGCCAGCGGGAATCGAACCCAGGACCTTATAGCTGTGAGGAGAGCCCTGCATGGAGCTCTGGTTGCGCACACACACACACACACACACACACACACAGCTAACGGCGGTGGCGGACCACTGCGGTATTTGACACAGAGCTACTGCTGTGTAATTCACAGCACGCTGCTATTGCATGCGAGGATTCCAGTGAGGATGACGAGGAGGAAGAGCAAATAACAAGGTGTCAGTGATGTCATGACCTCGTCTGAGGATGATGTCATCAGGACATTCCACACATCCCCCCGCCCCCCCCAAAAAAAAAAAGAATAGTGAAAAAATATATATATTGTGGACACAATCCTGCAATTAGGCTTCAACCAGAGTTGATCTATATTAGACTGAACATGTCCTAGGGGTGCACTGCAGGGACTGGTATACCTTGAACAAACCCTGTGTAAACTATCCCAAGTATGTGGGGCAGAGAACTTTAAAAGCACTCTTTCCCAGCCTGGTCCGTGGAGACACTTGCACGGGATCTCAAGCATTAGACAGTCTCGTGCGCGCGTGCGTGCGTGATATATAAAAAAAAGGGTAGGTACCCTCACAAAAACATGCAGTAATCCTGGTCTCTAAACTGCCTCTCCCTGGCCAGCCGGGGCGCCTGATGGAGGGGAAAGGAACTGGTTGGAATAACGTGTTCCTTCCACGCGCTACGTCCAACAAGGGAAACTCCCCCCTGTCAGGTGTAAAGGAGCAACTTGGACACTCAGGCATGAAGGGAGCATGAGTTAAGTCCGTTGCTCTCCCCAGGTTGGCGGAGGGTGTGTAGAGCCCAGGATCACAGTAGATGATTGGCACAGGGGTGAAAAATGGGTTACAAAATCGTGGGATAAAAAAAATAAAAAATAAAAAATAAAAAAAAATAAACACCCAGTGTCACCCAATTGTCTACTGTAATCCTGGGCGCTATATACACTCCCTTTGCCAACACTGGGAGAGCAACGGACTGACCTCATGCTTCCAAGCCGCTTCGTAATTCCCCGGTTGGACGATGGGGATGCACGATTAATGGGAATCGGCCATAAACACGACATATCGGTATCTCGGAGCGGTCTCAAAATAATACTGATTATTTATTCGGTTTTCACCAGCAAAAAAAAAAAAAATCATAATATTTTTTTAACAATTCTACTACAATTTACTTTGCGTACTCATCTCATGCAGTATAGTCATTCACTTGGAAAAGAGTATATAGGCTATTTATTTATTGATTGATTGATTAAATACTTGATGGGGCCTATATATAGGCTTGTTTCCTTTTTTTTTTTTTATTATTATTCTTTATTTACCCAGGGAAGTAGCTGAGCACAGGTGCTCATTTTCAGCAACGCCCTGCACATAGAAACACACACACACACACACACACACACACACACACACACACACACACACACACACACACACACACACACACGCACGCGTGCGCGCGCGCACACACATTAAAACCTGGGAGCTGACCAGTACAACCAACAATCTTATACCGTTGGCCACTAAAGCAGCTCCCAGGGGGAGCAGTTATTGGGGGTTCAGTGCCTTGCTCAAGGGCACTTCAGCGGTGTTGGGTGGAGAGTGATGACCAATCACTTCCCCACCCAGATTTTTCCTGCCCTTCCGGGGAATCGAACCGGGGGAACCTTTCGGCAACAAGGTGCCCCTCCTCCTCCGACCCTTGGGACACCGCTGCTCGGCAGATACTATGCTAATGCTAATAATGCTAATGCTAATAATCCTAATCGTGGTATGAACTCTCTCCCCAGGGCCTGTACGTGTTTGCGGTGTACTTCGTCATGCACAACCAGATCTGCTGGCCGGCCAAGGCCAGCTACACCGTGGAGATGAGCAGCCACGACGGGGCTGACTCCGCCTACCCGGGGGCGGGGCCTACCACCGTGGGAGGAGGGGACATCAGCAAGTCCACGCAGAACCTCATCAGCGCCATGGAGGAGGTACACAGGAGGACACACGCACACACACACACACACACACACACACACGTTTGTGTTACTATACTTGTGAGGACATCAAGACGTTATATATAGGACGGCATTGGAAATGGCTGGAATTATCCCCCCGAAACAGATATGCAAGCTCACACGTCGTGCTGTGAGTGACAAGTTGTGAGTTTGTGTAGGTCATGTATTTATCGCCGCGCGACGTCGTCGCAAAAAAACCTAAAGCAACCCTCTGAATGGGTCATCCTAACCATATGACGTCAATCCGTTCATAATTGTAAACCTGTATCGAAAATGTTTTTACTGTAAAACAATTATTTTATATCAAGGTTAGTCGGTATGAGCAGCCACTCGCTATGAGAAGGTCGCCGGTCCGCCGCCCAGCCCTGGTCTGTGTGTTTGAAGTGTTTGAAGTGTCCATGAGCAAGACGCCCATCGACTCGGGAAAGGGAAGACTGGAAGTCTTACCCCCGCGACCCCGGTTCCGGATAAGCGGTTATACAGATGGACGGATTGACAAACGTGTTTTGGCATATGAGGTTTCCACACGGCAGAGACTAGATCAAACTCGGCGGTCCTTGACATGAAAAAAAGGGACGAGAATAATTATATCGTCTAATTCATT
>NC_137867.1:9870279-9930279 GCF_963924005.1 Protomyctophum bolini | reverse complement strand
TGTGTTTCAGCATTGTGAGCTTGTAGATCGCCTCATTTCAAGTGGAAATCCTCGAATGGTAGCAAACCCGCGGTGCTCCGTTCACTTTGAAAAGCGTTCCATACCGTAGGCATACTTCTTAACCCTTGAACGACACTTGACGGATTGAATCATTAAAGGGATGTTTCACTTTCAAGTGATGTTTTGGGGTCACTTAATGCCAGTTATCACCAGTTATATGTGACCTAAAGGCACCATTTTCCTTTTAAAGTTTTTCCTTATATATATTATATGTGTCCAGATTTGACTGAGAGCCTGCCATCGCGCAAATTCCAGCTTTTCACCAGAGGAGACCATGAGGCCGACTCTTCACATACTAGAGCATGTCTGAAATATGTGTCAGAGCTGAAATTGACATGTAAATATGAAATAAATGCTTAAACATGTAGCTATAGGTGTAATGTTAGAGACCTCTATGAGCAGGGCTGCACACAACTTTTTTGGTCTAGTACTCAGAGGAGCACCTGGAGGAGTTACTTGGTGCTCCTAAAATGCGGCGACCCGTCTCGCCGGATGGATAAAAGAGGGATGCATGAATAACTTATAGCAAAACGATATTTATTGGATAAGTGGGGACTGGGGAGTCAATGGAGAGTATTGCAACTCTAGATTCATCCCATTATTTTAAAAAATCCAGAGTTGCAAATTGCAGCTATAGCCTATAGGTCCATGTGTATTCCCAGCCCTAAATGCATATATTCTAATACAAACTTCTTAATACTTCCTTTGATTGATTGAAATATTTATTAACAGTTTGCAGAATTACAGTACATTTCAAGCACAAACTAATATTATCCTAAGGATAATAATGAGCATCAAAGCAATATTTAGATACTTTTTTTATTTTTTTTATTTAAAGCCGATCTACTAGCTCACAACGTGTTTGCGGAGCCGCGACACGTTGTGAGCTTGCTGATCAACTATTTGTTTAGCATACGACACGTCGTACGGCGAAGCATACGTCAGGCTTCCCTTTTAGCCGAGGCGACGTACACAGTCAACACAGACAGACACGCATGGCTCCTCGGTGCAAAATGAATAATGTACAATACCCGACTTTACGATAAAAGCTGGGTGACTGAAAGTCTTTGTCCCTGTATAAAAGGTGCAGTTTTTATCGGCCAGATTGGGATGCTCACGAGTCACGACATATTTTGCACCACATCTCGCTGCGCTCAGCATTCGTTTGGAGCCAGCCGACATCATCCAACCACTTTTTCCGCAAACACACGTTTTCTGTGCGGTTCAGGTGGTGGTTCCGTTTGGCGTCTCTTTGGAGGTGGTGGTGCTGGAACACCAAAATAGTTACTTAATGGCGTTTGCTTCTTGGACATTTTGACGAGAGTTTGGCTGTAATACTGTAAGAATAATGTGTCGGATAACTTTTTCTCCGAGTCCGTAGTAAACTCCTGTCCTCCTCCCAGTAGCAAGCAGGAAGCAGCACGCATGGATTTGGAATCCTCCCTCGTCTGAGTAAGGACGCGCTGTGATTGGCCACAATGGCCAGTGCACTCTTGCAAGACGTGCTGTGATTGGCCAGTAGCCACTTTGAGTGGCAGTCGGTGGGAAATGCTCTCGCCACAGAATTTAGTGGGTATTCTGGCCATAATAATCATTCTGGGCGGCCCCAGCTGTTGGTACGCAGAAGCGCTTCCCGGCGCTTGATTGACAGCGCATTTTTTATTTTGACGACGCATGCGCACTGGCGCGTGCACCACTTATGTGCAGCCCTGTCTATAAGCCATATCTCCAAAACTGGTGGGTCAAACTGAACAACCAATATGTCAATTTGAAGCTATGATTCCCTGCTTTCACATGACATGAAAAAAAAAAGAATACATCCTATGGCAGTCCCTCAGTCAAATGTGGTCACATATAAGTAGCATGTGACGTGTGGAACTATAAGGGGTCTTCATGGTTCTGAATACATTCCAATAATTAGTTTTGCACGAAAACACACATTTAGCTAAGCCTCTCCCACTTAGACACTCCCACTTGGACACTCTCCAGCCGGGCTCATTCATTCCAATGTTAAATATCGTGGAATTTACACATTTTAATACTGGTTCATTTTTGGAACCAAAATCTCTTCCAAATCAGTCAACAAGGCCTGCCATATCATGCGCTGGAAAAATATGTGCGGGGCATTTCCTTTTTAAAACAATGTTTTATCATAATAGGAAAACTATTGGTGGAGAGGTTTGTCTAACCCATGTTATACTTAGCTGTGATTGGACCATAGCAGTTTGGGGAGGGGCTTAGCTATAGGTCAATTCGGCCATAGCCACTTGTGCCACAAATGTGATGACCTCATCACATTTGTGATGAGGCATTGGTCTTTTGGTATTGCACTCCAAAACGTATACATTGTTTTAAAACGTTTACAGGTTGCATTTTGCCCTCATCCGATTGGACAGCATATATACGGTCGATGACATTCCCAACTCAGCGAAACTCTTGTCACACTTTCGATCACTTCTTGGAGAACCTGAAAGCTGAAAGCGTTTCCGCTAGGCAAGGCAACCCACACTCGCCAATTCCGCAGTAATGCATCTTTCCAGTTATATCGGCATCCACTATACTATATGATTGGACAATATACGGTGACATCATATGATTGGACAATATCGGGTGACGTCACAATATGTAATATAGATTACCACACTCGCGATTCCCCAGGATTGCAGTGTGGTCCATGACAGGCAACCACAGCTTCAACTCCCCAGGGTTGCATCTTTTTAGTCGTGTGCATGGAGGGAGTCCCAGACACGGGCCCCGTGGTGCTCTCCTCCCAGTCCCAGAATGTAGACGCCACAGGCGGACACGGCGGCAACGAGAGACACATCGCCGCCCTGGTGCTGGCCAGGGGGGGGAGCAAGGGCATTCCCCTCAAGAACATCAAGCTGCTGGCCGGCGTCCCGCTCATCGGCTGGGTGCTGAGGGCCGCCGTGGACTCCGGCGTGTTCCACAGCGTGTGGGTGTCCACGGACCACCACGACATCGGGGAGGTGGCCAAGGCCTGGGGGGCCACGGTCCACCGCAGGAGCCCTGAGGCGTCCAGAGACTCCTCCAGCTCCCTGGAGGCCGTCCAGGAGTTCGCCCGGCTCCACCCGGAGGTGGACGTGATCTGCAGCGTCCAGGCCACGGCGCCGTGCCTCCACCCGTTCCACGTGCGCGAGGCCGTGGAGATGATCACGCTGCGGGGGCGCGACTCGGTCTTCGCCGTGGTCCGGCGGCACCACTTCCGCTGGCGGGAGACCAAGGAGGGATCCGGAGAGACGACGACGACCGAGCCGCTGAACGTGGACCCCGCCAAGAGACCCCGGCGCCAGGACTGGGGCGGCGAGCTGTGCGAGAACGGGTCCTTCTACTTCGCCACCAGAGACCTGGTGCTGAACGGAGGCACGCTGCAGGGCGGGAAGGTGGCCTACTACGAGATGCCGCCCGAGTACAGCGTGGACATCGACGTGGCCATCGACTGGCCCGTGGCGGAGCAGCGCGTCCTCCACTACGGCTACTTCGGCCGAGGCGGCGAGCCCAAGGCGGTGCGTCTGCTGCTGTGCAAGCTGTCCGGGTGTCTGACGGACGGCCGGCTGACCGTGTCGGCGTCCGGCGAGGAGGCGGTCTCCATCAGCACCAGAGACGCGGCGGGCCTGCGCATGCTGAAGGCGGAAGGAGTGAAGGTGGTGCTGTTGACCTCCTCCTCCAGCGAGGAGGAGCCCATGAGCAAGGCACTGTGTGACGCCTTGGCCCAGAGGACGGGCTGCCCGGTCCGGCGGAGCGGAGCGGACGTGGAGGAGGAGGAGGAGAGCGACCTGGACTGGACGGAGGTTGCGTACATGGGCAGCGAGGAGCTGGACGCCGAGCATCTGACCCTGGCGGGTTTGAGCGCCGTGCCGCGGGACGCGCCGTCGGCCGCCGCCAACGCCGCGAAGTACCGATGCCGCTGCGCCGCCGGCGCCGGGGCCGTGCGGGAGTTCGCCGAACACATCCTGTTCCTCAGGAAGAAGCAGGCCAAGAAGTCTCAGACGGAACAAGAACGCATGAACCGATTTCAGACGACGATACGTAAAAAATAAACAATCCTGACCGGGCCGAGGCTCTGAACTGCAATGAAGACATCATCATCATCATCATCATTTTTCGACCGCCGTCGAGATCGTGGATTTCACAATATCACGGCAGACTTTCCTTCATTGCCATCCCCGGTTACTGATGCCTGTGTCCATAGCGATGACATCAGAGAACAACAGTTTTCTACCTCTGGTCTGCTTTGAGGCAGGACTCCAGAGAAGAAGGGAAGATATAACCTCATTGTCAGCTCTGTAGTAGTCGCCGGCAAACTGTGTTCTTCTGGATCGGACTAGTGAAGAAGTACGGGGAATGTTGCCGTATATTAGATTAGTCTTATGGGTGGCTCTTCCAAGACAGAGCGGGTTTAAGTGCCATCCAACCGTTTCTCTAGTTTCTTTGAAAGTGTCCACGTCTTGGAGCCATAGAGTAGAATCGGCTCAAAGGTCGTCCTAAATACTAAGCTGGGATGACCAGATCTTATGCAGGCCTCCAACTGTGTTTGTCTTTTCATCTCAACGGGACGAAAACTAATACGTAAATATATGCAAAGCCAACAATAACCACATTATAAAAGCACTTAAGACATAGTGAAATAAAAATACATTTTTTCACACTTTTAAATCATATCCGTGGTCATATGGGCATACCTAACAGTAGATGACAAAACAATGGGAACATTTCAATGTTTGTGTATTTTTATATCAAAAGTCCATACAAATGATAAGATTCAAGATTCAATACTTCATTGCCATGTCAACAGAGTTGATTGGAATTTGTTTCAGTGCTCCAGAAACAGACATACAAAGACACATAATTCACATATTCAGACGGTAGAAAAGGATACAAAAGTACAAACATCATATGAGAGAGACCAATAAATGACTTCCTTTGGACGAAAACGTGACGCGTGATGACCTGTCGAGTCCCGCATGAATAAAAATGAATCTTGGTTTTATTCCCATTGCCAATCCTCCAAACACAGCTGATGTTGATTATACAGAACAATGACATCCATCCAGACAGTGTAGTCATGTTATGTTAAACTTAATCAGCATGCTAAAATATGTATCTGAAAACATTATACAGGTATAGGTTAGAAAACAGTAAGACGCCCTGAGGGCGAGAAGCGACCTCGCCCTAAAAGTACTTTCATGTTTTACTCTGTTACAAGTAAAATTCTGGCATTCTTGAGTAAAAGTACTAAAGTATATATTGATAATGGTATAAAAATGTACCTAAAGTACCAAAACTATCTAGAAAGTAGTCATTATGAATTTCACAATAATAATTGCGACCGAAGGTCGCAGTTCTATGGAATCGTGCATTTCCCGTCAGTCAGTCAGTCAGTGTATCACTCAAAATCCCCATACATGGGAAAACTAGAGTTCTCAACAGGCCCGACAATTTACGCCGGGCCCTTCCTGGGCCCTCAGCAAACCCTGTACACTCAAGACACTGCCCTCCGCTGCCACCCTTAGATCTCCATATATGGATCTGACCTGTTCTGACATTCCACATGTTAACCTGACCTCATCAAACCCCTGTACACTCAAGACACGCTCCATATATGGCCAGTGCACGCGACCTCGCCCTCCGGCGTCTTACTGGTGATAATGGCCGTGTGTATATTATACAGGGGTTTGGTGGTTAATGTAATGATAATCCAAATCTACAAAGTAACTTTATACTAACTAAAGAAGCACAACATTTGGATCCAAGATGTGGTGTAGAATACTCAAGTACATGTACTTATTATCACACTGAACTTCTAACCTCCTTTCAATCTGTGTGTCTCTCTCTCTCTCTCTCTCTCTCTCTCTCTCTCTCTCTCTCTCTCTCTCTCTCTCCCTCTCCCTCTCCCTCTCTCTCTCTCTCTCTCTCTCACTCTCTGAGCAGCCAGTCATCCAGCCAGTCTGGTCAGCCGTAAAGATAATACCCTAATCTGAATTACATAATCTACTACAACCTGACACAGGTCAGCGAGAAGCGACCCTAATGAGGCGCTTCACTCTCCATTAGGTAGTCAACCATTAACGCTGCTATTGCAGAGCGAGAGAGAGAGACACACACACACACACACACACACACACACACACACACACACACACACAGTGTTTAGCGGGCTTGTAGATTGGCTACTTTTAGCAGTTGCAACACCCGAGCGCAACCAAACATAAAATGATCACTTCTCCAATAGTCCCTCCCCAACAGTCTACGTTTTATTGGTTGATGAAAGGGTTGGTGTAAAGGGTTGGGCAAGACACTGAACTCACAATTGCTCCTGATGTGCTGGTTGGTGCCTTGCATGGTTTCCTCCGCCATCGGTGTATGCATGTGTGTGTGTGAATGGGTGAATGTAATGCACAATCTATGTAAAGCGCCTTGGATAAAGGCGCTATATAAATTTACCAATTTACTCAACAGTAATAAAAGAAAAAAAACTACAAAAATGCTGTTATTGGACCTTTAAGACCCTTTTAATACCTAAAAGAATAAAGAAAATGAACTAATATGAAATATGAAAATTCGTCAAACATTGTCAAATATTAGAGGAAATAATTATGAAAATAGCTGATCTACATGATCACAATGCCTCGCATCGGCTATTTGCACAATATTCATTGTTGATCAACTATGGTTGATCAACCACAACAAAGCCTTCTGCCATTCATTTAATATTGATTAGATAACGGTGTGCTGGCGTTATAACACGTGATAGATTATCAATCATCTTTAATGATCAACTCAGCTGTAAATGTTCAAAGGCCATTTGAGTGGAACACTGCTCTTGTTATGAACCATAAATGACGATAAAGGCGAGAGAAAGTGACACACACAGTCACACACACACACACACACACACACACACACACACACACACACACACACACACAGATGTACATGATGTTGTACGACAAATATATTTATTCCCTGAACTGTAATTCTCTTTGCTATATCCGGTGCATTTACATTGCATTGGTTTGTAATGCCCATTAATAATGCTTCATTGTCCCGTCAAAGTAAACAAATGAAGTAACGTGTTTGTTGGTTTCAGGAACGGGCCTCAACCTGAGCGACACGGAGTCGGCCCACGACAGCCACGACGGAGGCAGCAGCGCGGAACACTCCCAGATCGTCGAGCTGAGACGCATCCCCATCGCCGACACGCACCTCTAACCTTATATATTACCTCACGCCTCCGTGCCCTCTGTTTTGCGTGAGTGCAGAGGGAATCGCCTTCGCGTTTGAGTCACGCTCGTGTGATTGGCCCAGTGCACTTCTGCAATGAGTGGCAGTTCAAATGCAAAATGCTCTCGCCAGAAGAGGATTCACTATTCGGGGTCGCAACTCGAAACGGAGCCGAGTCGGCTCAGCGAACGTCGACACGGCAACTTGCAAAAAGCGCAGCAACGGTGGTGTCTCTCGGGGCTCAAGTTCGCTTGAGACCCCGCCCCCTCCGTAGCGGTCTAAAACTGTACTTTATCCCCTACTACTAATGCGTGACCATTTCATCCATTCTGAACGGGAACCCGTTTTGGTGTTAGCATCATGTTATGCTTTAGCTATTGAAAAATAGCAGATCTACAAGCTCATAGCGCGCCACCGAGTGGCGCGCTACGAGCTTGTAGGTCTGCTATTTTTGAAAAATCGAGGAACGACTGACATTTTTAGAATCTGATCTCAGGTCAGAATGAGTTAATCAGACCCAGTGTGTCCAGTGGAAACCTCGTATGAATCTGATCTCAGGTCAGAATGGGTTAATCAAACGCGAAGGCGATTTCACACTCGACTCTGTAGCAATAGTGGCTTTGTCGAGCCTCTGCCTGAGGACCAAAAGCCTCCCCCGGTCAAGAGGGTTTAGGCAGACGCGTAACTAGATGTCAGTGGGCCGCGACGCAGGCTGATCAGCGAGTGGCCCCGACAGCCCCCACGCAGTCGCGTTGTCTGCGTCGCGCTAGTAACGCTCCTGCTTTTAGGCTATAGTGGTCACGATGTTGGCTTTCCATGCGGTCGAGCCGGGTTCGAATCCTGGGGTGCTGTGACCTATAGCGGAACGGGTTTCCTGGTGTTGGGCGGGTGGTCAAGAGGGGGGGATATATACGATTTTGGCGTTACATCTCCATACATCCATCCCATCCCTCTCTCCGTTCATTCCTCCCTTTTCAAATCGCATGCGGAGAAAGGAACATACAGAAACAGTATTTTTATATTTGGGAATGATTTTGCACTAAAACATGTTTTTTTAATGTTCTCTTATAGTTGTTTGATATGAAAACGTTGTGATTTTTACTGTACATCTTGTTTTTTTATATTTACACATACCGGTATATAAATTTATATATATAAATGTTTTACTAAATAATTTTTTAAAGTCCTTGATGGAGTTTTTCTTTTCTTTTTTTTTATGCAGCAAAAATCTCTTTCTGGATGTATATATTTAGGGGTTTTGTAATGTATAGATTTTATAGTAACAAAAAGAAAGTTGGGTGTATCCCTCCCCAGCACACCCAACACTGCTAGCTTGGGTTTATGGAGATTGTGTAACATTGTTAATAAATAATTCATCCTCTATTTTACAGTGGCCTGTGTGCTGATTTCACGTTCTAACGCTATATAGCTCTCTCTCTCTCTCTCTCTCTCTCTCTCTCTCTCTCTCTCTCTCTCTCTCTCTCTCTCTCTCTCTCTCTCTCTCTCTCTCTCTCTCTCTCTCTCTCTCACTCTCACCCCCTTCCCCCTCTGTGTCCGGCTCAAACCAGCCAACTTGCTGAATGGGAAGGGACAAGGGCTGGGGCGTGGGGCAGTGCATGCCGTCTACAAAGAAAACAACAAAAAGAAGAAGACTCTGCATCAAGGCTTGTATTGGGGGTAAAGTCCTTCGCGGCATATAGCGTCACGTCCAGGGGGGGGGGGGGGGGGACAGAAACAGGAGATGGGCTCCTGCATGACCCTATGGGGTCGCCGTGACTCGCCGTGGCGTGCTTATACTTTTCTCTCTGAAGCCAAGGAGTACGTTGGAATTGCTGGAGTCGCCTCCCTGGGGTCAGCGCAGGAACACATGGGAGGGGGGGGGGGGGGGGTGGCAGGGAATTTCACAAACGTGTTCTACACCGTCTGAGACTTCAGGTCCGGGACGGAAAGACTGGTCTGGTCTGGACATTCTGCTGCCGTCTGCAGAAGGAAAAAGAAACAAACAAAAAGAACGACCTAGTCCCATGTGCAGAGGGCAGAGCAAACCGCCTGTGTGTGTGTGTGTGTGTGTAGAGGTAGGCCTATACTCTGTCTGGCAGAGAGAGAATGGTAGCCATGCTGCAACGTTCAAAGAAATACTTATCTGCACAAAGAATACCCCTTATCTCCATATTCTTGGAGGGGAGGTTCATAATATAATAATAATAATAGTTTTACTGAAAAGTGACGCTATAATAGCCCACTTTACATTTCGCCTTATAACTCTCGAACCGTATAGGTCGTCTTAAGCCCTACTGTATATACTGTACATTTTGGGCCATTCATTTTGATAATCTACAAGCTCACAATGTGTCTCATCGTGACGAATTGTGATCTTGTAGATCGGCTATTGTCATACATTTGAAAACTTGAAATTCTGCACAATGGCTACTTTTACTGAGTGCCCACGATGAACCCTTGCACAGATCCATGCTTTCCCATAGGCTGATGACCTCATTGCACAGATGGAGATTGCAGGCGATTCGGTGACAAGAGAGAAGAGAGAGAGAGAGAGAGAGAGAGAGAGAGAGAGAGAGAGATGACAAGAGTGAGGAGGAGAAAGGAATGAATGAGAATGAATGAATGAGAAGAATGAAAGAGACCAGATGTCATGCCCCGGTTACCTGAGAGCCACTTATCAGTGAAGGGGCGGGGGGGGGGGGGGGCTGAAACACCGGCCGTACAAAAGAAATCACTTCCCGGGTCTGATATTTCTCAGTAGTGGCTCCTGAAGTAGTTCATGCGAGAAGGGTATCTCCTCACAACTGCGTCGCTGGTAAATTGTTGCTGTCGGGCAGAAACCTCTTACTCGTGTGTGTGTGTGTGTGTGTGTGTTTTCTTTCTTGCCCTACTAGTCGCTCGGTGTGAAGAGTGTCTGGCAGACACTCTTCACACCGAGCGACACACACACACACACACACATCTGTCTGTTATCTAAATTCTAAATTGCATGCGGCCTGTTCACTTCTTTTGGTCCCGTTTCTTGTATGGACTTGGCCGCTTGTTTGTCTCGCGAAAATCTGGCAACGCATGCTAAAAGAAGAACCTGCGTTCCTAGTCGGCCAATCCCTGCTTGTTGTGGTGGGACTGACTGAGCTGAGTGGGTCCCTGGATGAGGCCCAGATTGGGTTTCAACCCTCTTCCTTTGGCATGGGAGGAGAAAGCAGGACATTTGTCACTTCTCCCTCTACCCCTATAGATTCAGCCCACAACACGCTGAAAGCCTTAAGTCCCCCCGTCCCCTTCGCGAGGGAACAAAACCAATATCAACCACATAGACAAACAGGCTGCAGTGTTTGTTCTACAATGGAGGGCGGAGTGACGTCGGACGCACACTTCACTTCCCTATAGCCCCGAGTCCCGCTTGCATCACTTCTCAGACGTGGGAGAACAATGTGTTTGTTTTTTTTTACACTCGTTTAAGAGGTGCTCTGTGCGCCCGTGCGTGCGTGAATGTGGGCCTGTGTGCATGCATGTACCTGTGAATGTGCTTGTTTGTTTTTCTGTTAATTGCGTGCGTGTGTGTAACTTCCTGGATATTACAACAGCATGGCCAGCAATACCCCGAGTCGAGGAAATTGTTAATGATGAAGTTAAACCTCTTAACGATGACTGTTTCACTGATTGTCTCCTTCCTATTTAAACGGGGGTGAAACTGAAGCTATTTTCCGCAAGCATACGGCCATTCTGCAAACGGTAATCACCAACATAGGCCTCAAACTCATTCAAAAGGTAACTGACAGTCGTTGCATTTGCAATTTAAGCATTTAGCAGACGCTCTTAATCCAGAGCGACTTACATTAAGCAAGAACAAAAAACATGGCAAAACATATACATAAAAAAAGAAGATTAACGGCAGCATCAATCTCAGCAAATTGCAGGCCCGGCCGGCGGACCACTTCGCCAGACTCATGTCAGTCACCATGACTCATTCCCCCATACCCATATGAGGAGTTCCCAATGCAGCTACGCCCAAATATGGAGTGTGTTGTCTAACCTCAATGTATCGTCTGGCGTCGGGCGCAAACAAAACAGCCAGCTCCATCATTGGCACAAAAAGGGGACATGCCCATATAGGAGCATATACTGTTACGGAGATGTCCGTATACATATTGGTCAGGTCGGCGGTTTGACATATAATCTGGACTCTATAGACGTGAGGGCCTCGTAGCAGCCCAAACCTCTAGTTATGACAAAGATTGATATCTACAGTACATTCACAGTAGGTGGTAATGGAGCCTATAGGTCTTTACATGCAGGAAGCTCGCTGTGAAGTGAGAATCATTTTGAAAGGCCTTCCTATTACTGTCCAACTTCACGAGAATTAAGAACTCATTTAAAATATGTCTCCATTCCATAAGGGACGTTAAAACGAACCGCACTGATCAACACACTGTAATTTATAGCAGGAGAAAGCCGTTAAGCAGCAAATAGTTTGATACATATAAGGCAGTGCAGGGTATTATGACATCAGCAGTTGTGTAAAAGTGGGTCAGCCACAGCTGAGAAGAAGCCCGCCTGAGACCCCAATTCTCTGCTATTGTCCATGCAGGTCACTGTCATGCGACGGATTACAAAGGCTCTCAGTACGTGCATGGGTGTCCGGAACCAATCGCACAAAACGTGTCTCCCAGCCTTACAATACTCTGACCCACTTCTGCATACATGATGAATGCCTGTTAGCACCGGTCTCTTTCAATAGTGCCAATATCGACAGACAACAGTCGGGGTCAGGTGTATTAGGCTATTAGCCCGTACACACCGGGAAAGCGTCTACCTGTCCTGTGTGTCATGTTTTATGTATGTATGTATTTTAGATGTACAAGCTCACATTCTGGTATTTTTGAACATTGAAAGTGAATTGTGTTTAAAAAATATATATAAAGAATTGATAAATAGGCTACTTTCACATTTTTAAATACAAATCTTATCTTCTCCCTGGCACAAAACAATTTTAGATGGGGGGGCCAAATACATCATTTAGGCGATCCTTAAGTTGACACGAAAAGGTTTGAGAACTACAGATTTAGAAGGCATCTGTAGAATGGGCCTCATGCAGGTCTCAGTGGGCTAAAGGAGAGCGGAAGAGTGGAGACGGGTGTTGAACAAAAGGCTGAAATGGGTGAGTGGTGCCTCGTCTCCGAGTGTTCCATCGTGTTCTCCTGCTACTACTCGCCGAGACATATTCTTATTCTGCATTTGATGTAGAATTAAATTTGACATGGCTGAAAAGAAAAGACTCATTATGGAGGTTTATTGTGTGGTTATAGGTTCCATATAATTGGGTTCATGTCATTTCACGTCATCTTTATTTCTATCATAGATGGAAGGTTTGGGCCACTATACGTGGCCCCTCACACCGCAAATCCGACTGATGCCCATATATGAACATCTATATCTCTCAGTCCTCTGTATCTGTCGGTCCCTGTATCTGTCGGTCCATGTCCCTTTTATGCCCGTATGTTTTGTGTTGCAGTTTTTCACGTTGTCGCTTAGGAAAATAAAAAGCCCTCAGTGATATCAGTTTGGATGTTGTCTTATTTCTGAAGATGGTTTAGGACAGTGATACTCAACCTCAGGCCCGCGGGACCATTATGACTGGCCCACCAATGAAAATCTAAAAAAAAGAAGAAAAAAAAATCTGGAAAATGAAATAAAAATAAATAAATCTGAATGAAGTTATCATTAATTACATTATTATAAGTAATACTATTAGAGTTGTACTATTACTCGAAAGAAAATAAAAGCTTGGGGGGGGGGGGGGGAGATGCAATGCAAATGAAAGACATATACTGTGTATCCCTATTCCCTGACATAATTTTATAGCTAAACGGACAGAATTCTATTTTATTTGAATGATGAAACCCAGCTGCCATTAATAGTTGGAAATGGAAATGGAAATTGCGGAAATGGTGGAAATGGAAATTGCGGAAATTGCGGAAATGGTGGAAATGGAAATTGCGGAAATTGCGGAAATGGAAATTGCGGAAATTGCGTAAATTGCGTAAATTGCAGAAATGGTAATTGCGGAAATTGCGGAAATGGTGGAAATGGAAATTGCCGAAATTGCGGAAATGGAAATTGAGGAAATTGCGGATATGGAAATTGAGGAAATTGCGGAAATGGAAATTGGAAATTGCGGAAATTGCGGAAATTGGAATTGCGAAAATTGCAGAAATTGCGGAAATTGCGGAAATTGCGGAAATTAATTAAAATTAATTATCCTCGTTTCTCATCATCTTATGACACCCCCCCCCCCTCCATATATATTGCGACCCCGCACCCCTCCTCCCACATATTTATTGAAACATAATAAAGCAGCAAATGTATACTTAATTTTGTTTCTTTATTAGGAAAAAAAAGGTTACAATGAAATCATTTAGGCACATAGAAAAAATATGTAAACAACCAAGTTTAGAATACAAGTGGTTGATTTTTATGTCATTTTGCTGAGAATGCACTTTAAGACCACTCTTTGAGAACCACTGGCTTTGTTCTAAAATCTATAAAACACCAACTTTCCTGAAACCACCAGAACATGTTGGATAAGATTGTGTCCACATTTCCACACAGTTTTCTGAAAAACCTATGTTTCTATATTAGTGGTTCTCAAATTATGTTATGTCAAGGACCCCAGAAATATTATGAAATTGGCCGCAGACACCTACAGTATCTGAAAATATGTTGCAAAGATGAGTTAAAAACGTTTGCTCTGAAACAATATATATTCAAAGATTTGCACATTTTCAGGATAAAACTAAATAGCAGACCTACAAGCTCGTAGCGCGGTCCCTGGAACAACATATTTTCAGATTGGAGTAAATCGTTTGAACACCAATGATACAGAAACATCTAGGCTTTTCAGAAAACAGTCATACCATTTAAACACTTTAACCATCATTTTAAAAGCCGTTAGATTGTTGGCATATCTACAAGCTCACGAGCTTGCAGATTTGCTATTTTTGAAAAATCGTGAAAATGTGGCCCAAACACAGTGAACGTTTTAACTAAAATCTGTGAGGATTTAGAAGACATTTTGTGGAATCAGTTCTCAAGTTTAATTTCTTATGTCTATAAAACACCAAGTCTATTCTGTGTGGAGTTAGTCATGTAAGCCCAGTAATGGTGCAATAGCAGTTACACAGCAGTGGGTTTGAACCCTTTTCATGCCAAAGTTATTCAGCATTTGAGCCACGGACCACCGTTTGATGAGCTGCCTGCCGTGCCTGTCCGTTTCCTTCCTTTATGAAGCCTGACTGGTGGTGGCCGCCAGCAGAAGTTCCAGAATGCACCCTGTCCAACGTCTCCGGCTCTCAGACCCCAGGTCCCCGTCACTGAAGTCCAAGATCCCCTGGTTTTAGCCACTTTAACCATTATTTAAAAAGGTGTAAGCTGTTGAAAACGAGCTTGTAGATTTGCTAATTTTGAAACATCGTGAAAAAAAATCTGTAAATATATATTCTTTTGCAGCAAACGTTTTAACTACAATCTGTGAGGATTTAGAAGACATATCAGTTCAAGTTTAAGTGCTTAAGTCTTTAAAACACCAATTCTCTTCCGAGTGGAGTCAGGAGTTTCTGAGCGTAGCAATGTGTGTATGTCCCCGTGTCTGTATGTCCGAGCACGGAAAGCTGGGTGCGTTCCTTGAGGTCTGGATGTTGCGTATAGTAGAGGGTCAGGGAAACCCGACTGGTGGTAGCCTTTCCAGCAGAGGTTGCATTTGAAGTCGATAGGTCTTCCTCCAGCGAAAGTTCGTCTGAAATCACAGAATTAATTAAATAAATTATTTTCACCTTAATCATTTATCTGGCTTGTGATCCATGACTTAACAGTTGCCCTGTGGGTAAAACCCAGACATTTTCTAATTTCTATTCCTGTGCTAAAATGTGACAAAATGTGAAAATGTTCTTACCATTTTTATTATCCATTTTATTTATCCATCACCATCATCTCCACTTCCTCCACGTGACCTCATCATCTGTAATTTGAACAAAATCAAATACAAAATTGATATGGATTGCATTTGTATAGGGCTCACAACACGTGAGCTTGTAGATCGACTATTTTCACCATGCAACCAAGTGTAAATTCAGGCATTCTGAAATAGGCCTACCTACCATCACTGCTGTGAAATGTGGGATAACGTTTTGATGGCTGTGAGAACCACTGCCTTAACCCATTTAGACCTGAGGACGCATCTGTGTCGCCTCATAGGTTTTAAACATTATTTTAAAAGCCGTTAGCTGTTGAAAAATAGCAGATCTACAAGCTCATAGTGTGGCACTGAGTGCCACAGTACTCAACATAATACACCTCAGTCATTTAAAATGTTATGATGGTAAAAATGGTACACAGTTACACATTGTTGGGTGCCAATTTTCTGTCCTTGGTAAAATGAAAATGAACAATTACCTTAAATTAAAGAACGATGTCTCAGCTCTGTACAGCATGTCACCTTGTCTGTAAAATGAAATCAAATTCAAGTCAAATTTCTTTCAAATGTAACAGCAAACTTGAGGCAAGAGAGCTTGTAGCATGCAACCTTAATTCAGTGGTAGAAATGTTCTTACCGTTTGTACGCCCAACAGATCCAAGTCCTGTGTCTGAAATCACAGTAACAACAAAATGGTAAACATTGTATGTACATAAAATCAATTTGATGAAAACAGAAGATCTACAAGCACACAATGTGCTGCGCGCTTGTAGACCAGCTATTTTCAGCATGGAACCAAGTGTAAAAATCAGGCTTAGAATAAAACAACAAAATGACTAAAACTAAATCAAAATGTGTTTTAATTAGACAAATCTTTATTTGCAATTGTGGCCTAGCAAAAGCCTTTTGAGCGGGGTTGAATTGGGCTAAAATAATCACACAACACATCCCTCTTTACAGCTGACAGTTAACTTCGTGCTTTGCACGGAGTTAACTGTTAACTTAAGATTTGAAAAAAATGACGAAATGACAAAAACGATTGGTTATAGCCCATGTTTTTTGAAATTTTGAAAAAAAAAGTTAGCCTTGTTTCTCATCATTTTGGACCATGGGCTATAGCCCATATCGTACGGCATACTATAGCGCGCCGTTTTTCATCATTTTTGAAGATTTGAAAAAAATTACGAAATGACAAAAACGATGGGTTATAGCCCATGTTTTTTGAAATTTTGAAAAAAAAAGTTATCCTCGTTTCTCATCATTTTGGACCATGGGCTATAGCCCATATCGTACGGCATACTATAGCGCGCCGTTTTTCATCATTTTTGAGGATTTAAAAAAAATGAAAACATGAAAAAAAAAATCCGCAATTTCCGCAATTTCCATTTCCACAATTTCCGCAATTACCATTTCCGCAATTTGCGCAATTTCCGCAATTCCGCAATTTGACAAAAACGATGGGTTATAGCCCATGTTTTTTGAAATTTTGAAGAAAAAAAAAGTTAGCCTCGTTTCTCATCATTTTGGAACATGGGCTATAGCCCATATCGTACGGCATACTATAGCGCGCCGTTTTTCATCATTTTTGAAGATTTGAAAAAAATGACGAAATGACAAAAACGATGGGTTATAGCGCATGTTTTTTGAAATTTTGGAAAAAAAAGTTAGCCTCGTTTCTCATCATTTTGGACCATGGGCTATAGCCCATATCGTACGGCATACTATAGCGCGCCGTTTTTCATCATTTTTGAAGATTTGAAAAAAATGACGAAATGACAAAAACGATGGGTTATAGCCCATGTTTTTTGAAATTTTGAAAAAAAAAGTTAGCCTCGTTTCTCATCATTTTGGACCATGGGCTATAGCCCATATCGTACGGCATACTATAGCGCGCCGTTTTTCATCATTTTTGAAGATTTGAAAAAAATGACGAAATGCCAAAAACGATGGGTTATAGCCCATGTTTTTTGAAATTTTGAAAAAAAAAGTTAGCCTCGTTTCTCATCATTTTGGACCATGGGCTATAGCCCGTATCGTACGGCATACTATAGCGCGCCGTTTTTCATCATTTTTGAAGATTTGAAAAAAAAGACGAAATGACAAAAACGATGGGTTATAGCCCATGTTTTTTGAAATTTTGAAAAAAAAAGTTAGCCTCGTTTCTCATCATTTTGGACCATGGGCTATAGCCCATATCGTACGGCATACTATAGCGCGCCGTTTTTCATCATTTTTGAAGATTTGAAAAAAATGACGAAATGACAAAAACGATGGGTTATAGCCCATGTTTTTTGAAATTTTGAAAAAAAAAGTTAGCCTCGTTTCTCATCATTTTGGACCATGGGCTATAGCCCATATCGTACGGCATACTATAGCGCGCCGTTTTTTATCATTTTTGAAGATTTGAAAAAAATTACGAAATGACAAAAACGATGGGTTATAGCCCATGTTTTTTGAAATTTTGAAAAAAAAAGTTAGCCTCGTTTCTCATCATTTTGGACCATGGGCTATAGCCCATATCGTACGGCATACTATAGCGCGCCGTTTTCATCATTTTTGAAGATTTGAAAAAAATGACGAAATGACAAAAACGATGGGTTATAGCCCATGTTTTTTGAAATTTTGAAAAAAAAAGTTAGCCTCGTTTCACATCATTTTGGACCATGGGCTATAGCCCATATCGTACGGCATACTATAGCGCGCCGTTTTTCATCATTTTTGAAGATTTGAAAAAAATGACGAAATGACAAAAACGATGGGTTATAGCCCATGTTTTTTGAAATTTTGAAAAAAAAAGTTAGCCTCGTTTCTCATCATTTTGGACCATGGGCTATAGCCCATATCGTACGGCATACTATAGCGCGCCGTTTTTCATCATTTTTGAAGATTTGAAAAAAATGACGAAATGACAAAAACGATGGGTTATAGCCCATGTTTTTTGAAATTTTGAAAAAAAAAGTTAGCCTCGTTTCTCATCATTTTGGACCATGGGCTATAGCCCATATCGTACGGCATACTATAGCGCGCCGTTTTTCATCATTTTTGAAGATTTGAAAAAAAGGACGAAATGACAAAAACGATGGGTTATAGCCCAAGTTTTTTGAAAATTTGAAAAAAAAAGTTAGCCTCGTTTCTCATCATTTTGGACCATGGGCTATAGCCCATATCGTACGGCATACTATAGCGCGCCGTTTTTCATCATTTTTGAAGATTTGAAAAAAATGACGAAATGACAAAAACGATGGGTTATAGCCCATGTTTTTTGAAATTTTGAAAAAAAAAGTTAGCCTCGTTTCTCATCATTTTGGACCATGGGCTATAGCCCATATCGTACGGCATACTATAGCGCGCCGTTTTTCATCATTTTTGAAGATTTGAAAAAAATTACGAAATGACAAAAACGATGGGTTATAGCCCATGTTTTTTGAAATTTTGAAAAAAAAAATTAGCCTCGTTTCTCATCATTTTGGACCATGGGCTATAGCCCATATCGTACGGCATACTATAGCGCGCCGTTTTCATCATTTTTGAAGATTTGAAAAAAATGACGAAATGACAAAAACGATGGATTATAGCCCATGTTTTTTGAAATTTTGAAAAAAAAAGTTAGCCTCGTTTCACATCATTTTGGACCATGGGCTATAGCCCATATCGTACGGCATACTATAGCGCGCCGTTTTTCATCATTTTTGAAGATTTGAAAAAAATGACGAAATGACAAAAACGATGGGTTATAGCCCATGTTTTTTGAAATTTTGAAAAAAAAAGTTAGCCTCGTTTCTCATCATTTTGGACCATGGGCTATAGCCCATATCGTACGGCATACTATAGCACGCCGTTTTTCATCATTTTTGAAGATTTGAAAAAAAGGACGAAATGACAAAAACGATGGGTTATAGCCCAAGTTTTTTGAAAATTTGAAAAAAAAAGTTAGCCTCGTTTCTCATCATTTTGGACCATGGGCTATAGCCCATATCGTACGGCATACTATAGCGCGCCGTTTTTCATCATTTTTGAAGATTTGAAAAAAATGACGAAATGACAAAAACGATGGGTTATAGCCCATGTTTTTTGAAATTTTGAAAAAAAAAGTTAGCCTCGTTTCTCATCATTTTGGACCATGGGCTATAGCCCATATCGTACGGCATACTATAGCGCGCCGTTTTTCATCATTTTTGAAGATTTGAAAAAAATGACGAAATGACAAAAACGATGGGTTATAGCCCATGTTTTTTGAAATTTTGAAAAAAAAAGTTAGCCTCGTTTCTCATCATTTTGGACCATGGGCTATAGCCCATATCGTACGGCATACTATAGCGCGCCGTTTTTCATCATTTTTGAAGATTTGAAAAAAATGACGAAATGACAAAAACGATGGGTTATAGCGCATGTTTTTTTAAATTTTGAAAAAAAAAAGTTAGCCTCGTTTCTCATCATTTTGGACCATGGGCTATAGCCCATATCGTACGGCATACTATAGCGCGCCGTTTTTCATCATTTTTGAAGATTTGAAAAAAATGACGAAATGACAAAAACGATGGGTTATAGCGCATGTTTTTTGAAATTTTGAAAATAGAAATTAGCCTCGTTTCTCATCATTTTGGACCATGGGCTATAGCCCATATCGTACGGCATACTATAGCGCGCCGTTTTTCATCATTTTTGAAGATTTGAAAAAAATGACGAAATGACAAAAACGATGGGTTATAGCCCATGTTTTTTGAAATTTTGAAAAAAAAAGTTAGCCTCGTTTCTCATCATTTTGGACCATGGGCTATAGCCCATATCGTACGGCATACTATAGCGCGCCGTTTTTCATCATTTTTGAAGATTTGAAAAAAATGACGAAATGACAAAAACGATGGGTTATAGCCCATGTTTTTTGAAATTTTGAAAAAAAAAGTTAGGCTCGTTTCTCATCATTTTGGACCATGGGCTATAGCCCATATCGTACGGCATACTATAGCGCGCCGTTTTTCATCATTTTTGAAGATTTGAAAAAAATGACGAAATGACAAAAACGATGGGTTATAGCCCATGTTTTTTGAAATTTTGAAAAAAAAAGTTAGCCTCGTTCTCATCATTTTGGACCATGGGCTATAGCCCATATCGTACGGCATACTATAGCGCGCCGTTTTTCATCATTTTTGAAGATTTGAAAAAAATGACGAAATGACAAAAACGATGGGTTATAGCCCATGTTTTTTGAAATTTTGAAAAAAAAAGTTAGCCTCGTTTCTCATCATTTTGGACCATGGGCTATAGCCCATATCGTACGGCATACTATAGCGCGCCGTTTTTCATCATTTTTGAAGATTTAAAAAAATGACGAAATGACAAAAACGATGGGTTATAGCCCATGTTTTTTGAAATTTTGAAAAAAAAAGTTAGCCTCGTTTCTCATCATTTTGGACCATGGGCTATAGCCCATATCGTACGGCATACTATAGCGCGCCGTTTTTCATCATTTTTGAAGATTTGAAAAAAATGACGAAATGACAAAAACGATGGGTTATAGCCCATGTTTTTTGAAATTTTGAAAAAAAAAGTTAGCCTCGTTTCTCATCATTTTGGACCATGGGCTATAGCCCATATCGTACGGCATACTATAGCGCGCCGTTTTTCATCATTTTTGAAGATTTGAAAAAAATGACGAAATGACAAAAACGATGGGTTATAGCCCATGTTTTTTGAAATTTTGAAAAAAAAAGTTAGCCTCGTTTCTCACCATTTTGGACCATGGGCTATAGCCCATATCGTACGGCATACTATAGCGCGCCGTTTTTCATCATTTTTGAAGATTTGAAAAAAATGACGAAATGACAAAAACGATGGGTTATAGCCCATGTTTTTTGAAATTTTGAAAAAAAAAGTTAGCCTCGTTTCTCATCATTTTGGACCATGGGCTATAGCCCATATCGTACGGCATACTATAGCGCGCCGTTTTTCATCATTTTTGAAGATTTGAAAAAAATGACGAAATGACAAAAACGATGGGTTATAGCCCATGTTTTTTGAAATTTTGAAAAAAAAAGTTAGCCTCGTTTCTCATCATTTTGGACCATGGGCTATAGCCCATATCGTACGGCATACTATAGCGCGCCGTTTTTCATCATTTTTGAAGATTTGAAAAAAATGACGAAATGACAAAAACGATGGGTTATAGCCCATGTTTTTTGAAATTTTGAAAAAAAAAGTTAGCCTCGTTTCTCATCATTTTGGACCATGGGCTATAGCCCATATCGTACGGCATACTATAGCGCGCCGTTTTTCATCATTTTTGAAGATTTGAAAAAAAGGACGAAATGACAAAAACGATGGGTTATAGCCCAAGTTTTTTGAAATTTGAAAAAAAAAGTTAGCCTCGTTTCTCATCATTTTGGACCATGGGCTATAGCCCATATCGTACGGCATACTATAGCGCGCCGTTTTTCATCATTTTTGAAGATTTGAAAAAAATGACGAAATGACAAAAACGATGGGTTATAGCCCATGTTTTTTGAAATTTTGAAAAAAAAAGTTAGCCTCGTTTCTCATCATTTTGGACCATGGGCTATAGCCCATATCGTACGGCATACTATAGCGCGCCGTTTTTCATCATTTTTGAAGATTTGAAAAAAATGACGAAATGACAAAAACGATGGGTTATAGCCCATGTTTTTTGAAATTTTGAAAAAAAAAGTTAGCCTCGTTTCTCATCATTTTGGACCATGGGCTATAGCCCATATCGTACGGCATACTATAGCGCGCCGTTTTTCATCATTTTTGAAGATTTGAAAAAAATGACGAAATGACAAAAACGATGGGTTATAGCCCATGTTTTTTTGAAATTTTGAAAAAAAAAGTTAGCCTCGTTTCTCATCATTTTGGACCATGGGCTATAGCCCATATCGTACGGCATACTATAGCGCGCCGTTTTTCATCATTTTTGAAGATTTGAAAAAAATGACGAAATGACAAAAACGATGGGTTATAGCCCATGTTTTTTGAAATTTTGGAAAAAAAAGTTAGCCTCGTTTCTCATCATTTTGGACCATGGGCTATAGCCCATATCGTACGGCATACTATAGCGCGCCGTTTTTCATCATTTTTGAAGATTTGAAAAAAATGACGAAATGACAAAAACGATGGGTTATAGCCCATGTTTTTTGAAATTTTGAAAAAAAAAGTTAGCCTCGTTTCTCATCATTTTGGACCATGGGCTATAGCCCATATCATACGGCATACTATAGCGCGCCGTTTTTCATCATTTTTGAAGATTTTAAAAAAATGACGAAATGACAAAAACGATGGGTTATAGCCCATGTTTTTTGAAATTTTGAAAAAAAAGTTAGCCTCGTTTCTCATCATTTTGGACCATGGGCTATAGCCCATATCGTACGGCATACTATAGCGCGCCGTTTTTCATCATTTTTGAAGATTTGAAAAAAATGACGAAATGACAAAAACGATGGGTTATAGCGCATGTTTTTTTAAATTTTGAAAAAAAAAAGTTAGCCTCGTTTCTCATCATTTTGGACCATGGGCTATAGCCCATATCGTACGGCATACTATAGCGCGCCGTTTTTCATCATTTTTGAAGATTTTAAAAAAATGACGAAATGACAAAAACGATGGGTTATAGCCCATGTTTTTTGAAATTTTGAAAAAAAAAAGTTAGCCTCGTTTCTCATCATTTTGGACCATGGGCTATAGCCCATATCGTACGGCATACTATAGCGCGCCGTTTTTCATCATTTTTGAAGATTTGAAAAAAATGACGAAATGACAAAAACGATGGGTTATAGCGCATGTTTTTTTAAATTTTGAAAAAAAAAAGTTAGCCTCGTTTCTCATCATTTTGGACCATGGGCTATAGCCCATATCGTACGGCATACTATAGCGCGCCGTTTTTCATCATTTTTGAAGATTTGAAAAAAATGACGAAATGACAAAAACGATGGGTTATAGCCCATGTTTTTTGAAATTTTGAAAAAAAAAGTTATTCTCGTTTCTCATCATTTTGGACCATGGGCTATAGCCCATATCGTACGGCATACTATAGCGCGCCGTTTTTCATCATTTTTGAAGATTTGAAAAAAATGACGAAATGACAAAAACGATGGGTTATAGCGCATGTTTTTTGAAATTTTGAAAAAAGAAATTAGCCTCGTTTCTCATCATTTTGGACCATGGGCTATAGCCCATATCGTACGGCATACTATAGCGCGCCGTTTTTCATCATTTTTGAAGATTTGAAAAAAATGACGAAATGACAAAAACGATGGGTTATAGCCCATGTTTTTTGAAATTTTGAAAAAAAAAGTTATTCTCGTTTCTCATCATTTTGGACCATGGGCTATAGCCCATATCGTACGGCATACTATAGCGCGCCGTTTTTCATCATTTTTGAAGATTTGAAAAAAATGACGAAATGACAAAAACGATGGGTTATAGCGCATGTTTTTTGAAATTTTGAAAAAAGAAATTAGCCTCGTTTCTCATCATTTTGGACCATGGGCTATAGCCCATATCGTACGGCATACTATAGCGCGCCGTTTTTCATCATTTTTGAAGATTTGAAAAAAATGACGAAATGACAAAAACGATGGGTTATAGCCCATGTTTTTTGAAATTTTGAAAAAAAAAGTTAGCCTCGTTTCTCATCATTTTGGACCATGGGCTATAGCCCATATCGTACGGCATACTATAGCGCGCCGTTTTTCATCATTTTTGAAGATTTGAAAAAAATGACGAAATGACAAAAACGATGGGTTATAGCCCATGTTTTTTGAAATTTTGAAAAAAAAAGTTAGGCTCGTTTCTCATCATTTTGGACCATGGGCTATAGCCCATATCGTACGGCATACTATAGCGCGCCGTTTTTCATCATTTTTGAAGATTTGAAAAAAATGACGAAATGACAAAAACGATGGGTTATAGCCCATGTTTTTTGAAATTTTGAAAAAAAAAGTTAGCCTCGTTCTCATCATTTTGGACCATGGGCTATAGCCCATATCGTACGGCATACTATAGCGCGCCGTTTTTCATCATTTTTGAAGATTTAAAAAAATGACGAAATGACAAAAACGATGGGTTATAGCCCATGTTTTTTGAAATTTTGAAAAAAAAAGTTAGCCTCGTTTCTCATCATTTTGGACCATGGGCTATAGCCCATATCGTACGGCATACTATAGCGCGCCGTTTTTCATCATTTTTGAAGATTTGAAAAAAATGACGAAATGACAAAAACGATGGGTTATAGCCCATGTTTTTTGAAATTTTGAAAAAAAAAGTTAGCCTCGTTTCTCATCATTTTGGACCATGGGCTATAGCCCATATCGTACGGCATACTATAGCGCGCCGTTTTTCATCATTTTTGAAGATTTGAAAAAAATGACGAAATGACAAAAACGATGGGTTATAGCCCATGTTTTTTGAAATTTTGAAAAAAAAAGTTAGCCTCGTTTCTCACCATTTTGGACCATGGGCTATAGCCCATATCGTACGGCATACTATAGCGCGCCGTTTTTCATCATTTTTGAAGATTTGAAAAAAATGACGAAATGACAAAAACGATGGATTATAGCCCATGTTTTTTGAAATTTTGAAAAAAAAAGTTAGCCTCGTTTCTCATCATTTTGGACCATGGGCTATAGCCCATATCGTACGGCATACTATAGCGCGCCGTTTTTCATCATTTTTGAAGATTTGAAAAAAATGACGAAATGACAAAAACGATGGGTTATAGCCCATGTTTTTTGAAATTTTGAAAAAAAAAGTTAGCCTCGTTTCTCATCATTTTGGACCATGGGCTATAGCCCATATCGTACGGCATACTATAGCGCGCCGTTTTTCATCATTTTTGAAGATTTGAAAAAAATGACGAAATGACAAAAACGATGGGTTATAGCCCATGTTTTTTGAAATTTTGAAAAAAAAAGTTAGCCTCGTTTCTCATCATTTTGGACCATGGGCTATAGCCCATATCGTACGGCATACTATAGCGCGCCGTTTTTCATCATTTTTGAAGATTTGAAAAAAATGACGAAATGACAAAAACGATGGGTTATAGCCCATGTTTTTTGAAATTTTGAAAAAAAAAGTTAGCCTCGTTTCTCATCATTTTGGACCATGGGCTATAGCCCATATCGTACGGCATACTATAGCGCGCCGTTTTTCATCATTTTTGAAGATTTGAAAAAAAGGACGAAATGACAAAAACGATGGGTTATAGCCCAAGTTTTTTGAAAATTTGAAAAAAAAAGTTAGCCTCGTTTCTCATCATTTTGGACCATGGGCTATAGCCCATATCGTACGGCATACTATAGCGCGCCGTTTTTCATCATTTTTGAAGATTTGAAAAAAATGACGAAATGACAAAAACGATGGGTTATAGCCCATGTTTTTTGAAATTTTGAAAAAAAAAGTTAGCCTCGTTTCTCATCATTTTGGACCATGGGCTATAGCCCATATCGTACGGCATACTATAGCGCGCCGTTTTTCATCATTTTTGAAGATTTGAAAAAAATGACGAAATGACAAAAACGATGGGTTATAGCCCATGTTTTTTTGAAATTTTGAAAAAAAAAGTTAGCCTCGTTTCTCATCATTTTGGACCATGGGCTATAGCCCATATCGTACGGCATACTATAGCGCGCCGTTTTTCATCATTTTTGAAGATTTGAAAAAAATGACGAAATGACAAAAACGATGGGTTATAGCCCATGTTTTTTGAAATTTTGAAAAAAAAAGTTAGCCTCGTTTCTCATCATTTTGGACCATGGGCTATAGCCCATATCGTACGGCATACTATAGCGCGCCGTTTTTCATCATTTTTGAAGATTTGAAAAAAATGACGAAATGACAAAAACGATGGGTTATAGCCCATGTTTTTTGAAATTTTGAAAAAAAAAGTTAGCCTCGTTTCTCATCATTTTGGACCATGGGCTATAGCCCATATCATACGGCATACTATAGCGCGCCGTTTTTCATCATTTTTGAAGATTTTAAAAAAAATGACGAAATGACAAAAACGATGGGTTATTTATAGCCCATGTTTTTTGAAATTTTGAAAAAAAAAGTTAGCCTCGTTTCTCATCATTTTGGACCATGGGCTATAGCCCATATCGTACGGCATACTATAGCGCGCCGTTTTTCATCATTTTTGAAGATTTGAAAAAAATGACGAAATGACAAAAACGATGGGTTATAGCGCATGTTTTTTTAAATTTTGAAAAAAAAAAGTTAGCCTCGTTTCTCATCATTTTGGACCATGGGCTATAGCCCATATCGTACGGCATACTATAGCGCGCCGTTTTTCATCATTTTTGAAGATTTTAAAAAAATGACGAAATGACAAAAACGATGGGTTATAGCCCATGTTTTTTGAAATTTTGAAAAAAAAAGTTAGCCTCGTTTCTCATCATTTTGGACCATGGGCTATAGCCCATATCGTACGGCATACTATAGCGCGCCGTTTTTCATCATTTTTGAAGATTTGAAAAAAATGACGAAATGACAAAAACGATGGGTTATAGCCCATGTTTTTTGAAATTTTGAAAAAAAAAGTTAGCCTCGTTTCTCATCATTTTGGACCATGGGCTATAGCCCATATCGTACGGCATACTATAGCGCGCCGTTTTTCATCATTTTTGAAGATTTGAAAAAAATGACGAAATGACAAAAACGATGGGTTATAGCCCATGTTTTTTGAAATTTTGAAAAAAAAAGTTAGCCTCGTTTCTCATCATTTTGGACCATGGGCTATAGCCCATATCATACGGCATACTATAGCGCGCCGTTTTTCATCATTTTTGAAGATTTTAAAAAAAATGACGAAATGACAAAAACGATGGGTTATTTATAGCCCATGTTTTTTGAAATTTTGAAAAAAAAAGTTAGCCTCGTTTCTCATCATTTTGGACCATGGGCTAGAGCCCATATCGTACGGCATACTATAGCGCGCCGTTTTTCATCATTTTTGAAGATTTGAAAAAAATGACGAAATGACAAAAACGATGGGTTATAGCGCATGTTTTTTTAAATTTTGAAAAAAAAAAAGTTAGCCTCGTTTCTCATCATTTTGGACCATGGGCTATAGCCCATATCGTACGGCATACTATAGCGCGCCGTTTTTCATCATTTTTGAAGATTTTAAAAAAATGACGAAATGACAAAAACGATGGGTTATAGCCCATGTTTTTTGAAATTTTGAAAAAAAAAGTTAGCCTCGTTTCTCATCATTTTGGACCATGGGCTATAGCCCATATCGTACGGCATACTATAGCGCGCCGTTTTTCATCATTTTTGAAGATTTGAAAAAAATGACGAAATGACAAAAACGATGGGTTATAGCCCATGTTTTTTGAAATTTTGAAAAAAAAAGTTAGCCTCGTTTCTCATCATTTTGGACCATGGGCTATAGCCCATATCGTACGGCATACTATAGCGCGCCGTTTTTCATCATTTTTGAAGATTTGAAAAAAATGACGAAATGACAAAAACGATGGGTTATAGCCCATGTTTTTTGAAATTTTGAAAAAAAAAGTTAGCCTCGTTTCTCATCATTTTGGACCATGGGCTATAGCCCATATCGTACGGCATACTATAGCGCGCCGTTTTTCATCATTTTTGAAGATTTGAAAAAAAGGACGAAATGACAAAAACGATGGGTTATAGCCCAAGTTTTTTGAAAATTTGAAAAAAAAAGTTAGCCTCGTTTCTCATCATTTTGGACCATGGGCTATAGCCCATATCGTACGGCATACTATAGCGCGCCGTTTTTCATCATTTTTGAAGATTTGAAAAAAATGACGAAATGACAAAAACGATGGGTTATAGCCCATGTTTTTTGAAATTTTGAAAAAAAAAGTTATTCTCGTTTCTCATCATTTTGGACCATGGGCTATAGCCCATATCGTACGGCATACTATAGCGCGCCGTTTTTCATCATTTTTGAAGATTTGAAAAAAATGACGAAATGACAAAAACGATGGGTTATAGCGCATGTTTTTTGAAATTTTGAAAAAAGAAATTAGCCTCGTTTCTCATCATTTTGGACCATGGGCTATAGCCCATATCGTACGGCATACTATAGCGCGCCGTTTTTCATCATTTTTGAAGATTTGAAAAAAATGACGAAATGACAAAAACGATGGGTTATAGCCCATGTTTTTTGAAATTTTGAAAAAAAAAGTTATTCTCGTTTCTCATCATTTTGGACCATGGGCTATAGCCCATATCGTACGGCATACTATAGCGCGCCGTTTTTCATCATTTTTGAAGATTTGAAAAAAATGACGAAATGACAAAAACGATGGGTTATAGCGCATGTTTTTTGAAATTTTGAAAAAAGAAATTAGCCTCGTTTCTCATCATTTTGGACCATGGGCTATAGCCCATATCGTACGGCATACTATAGCGCGCCGTTTTTCATCATTTTTGAAGATTTGAAAAAAATGACGAAATGACAAAAACGATGGGTTATAGCCCATGTTTTTTGAAATTTTGAAAAAAAAAGTTAGCCTCGTTTCTCATCATTTTGGACCATGGGCTATAGCCCATATCGTACGGCATACTATAGCGCGCCGTTTTTCATCATTTTTGAAGATTTGAAAAAAATGACGAAATGACAAAAACGATGGGTTATAGCCCATGTTTTTTGAAATTTTGAAAAAAAAAGTTAGGCTCGTTTCTCATCATTTTGGACCATGGGCTATAGCCCATATCGTACGGCATACTATAGCGCGCCGTTTTTCATCATTTTTGAAGATTTGAAAAAAATGACAAAATGACAAAAACGATGGGTTATAGCCCATGTTTTTTGAAATTTTGAAAAAAAAAGTTAGCCTCGTTCTCATCATTTTGGACCATGGGCTATAGCCCATATCGTACGGCATACTATAGCGCGCCGTTTTTCATCATTTTTGAAGATTTAAAAAAATGACGAAATGACAAAAACGATGGGTTATAGCCCATGTTTTTTGAAATTTTGAAAAAAAAAGTTAGCCTCGTTTCTCATCATTTTGGACCATGGGCTATAGCCCATATCGTACGGCATACTATAGCGCGCCGTTTTTCATCATTTTTGAAGATTTGAAAAAAATGACGAAATGACAAAAACGATGGGTTATAGCCCATGTTTTTTGAAATTTTGAAAAAAAAAGTTAGCCTCGTTTCTCATCATTTTGGACCATGGGCTATAGCCCATATCGTACGGCATACTATAGCGCGCCGTTTTTCATCATTTTTGAAGATTTGAAAAAAATGACGAAATGACAAAAACGATGGGTTATAGCCCATGTTTTTTGAAATTTTGAAAAAAAAAGTTAGCCTCGTTTCTCACCATTTTGGACCCATGGGCTATAGCCCATATCGTACGGCATACTATAGCGCGCCGTTTTTCATCATTTTTGAAGATTTGAAAAAAATGACGAAATGACAAAAACGATGGATTATAGCCCATGTTTTTTGAAATTTTGAAAAAAAAGTTAGCCTCGTTTCTCATCATTTTGGACCATGGGCTATAGCCCATATCGTACGGCATACTATAGCGCGCCGTTTTTCATCATTTTGAAGATTTGAAAAAAATGACGAAATGACAAAAACGATGGGTTATAGCCCCATGTTTTTTGAAATTTTGAAAAAAAAAGTTAGCCTCGTTTCTCATCATTTTGGACCATGGGCTATAGCCCATATCGTACGGCATACTATAGCGCGCCGTTTTTCATCATTTTTGAAGATTTGAAAAAAATGACGAAATGACAAAAACGATGGGTTATAGCCCATGTTTTTTGAAATTTTGAAAAAAAAAGTTAGCCTCGTTTCTCATCATTTTGGACCATGGGCTATAGCCCATATCGTACGGCATACTATAGCGCGCCGTTTTTCATCATTTTTGAAGATTTGAAAAAAAGGACGAAATGACAAAAACGATGGGTTATAGCCCAAGTTTTTTGAAAATTTGAAAAAAAAAGTTAGCCTCGTTTCTCATCATTTTGGACCATGGGCTATAGCCCATATCGTACGGCATACTATAGCGCGCCGTTTTTCATCATTTTTGAAGATTTGAAAAAAATGACGAAATGACAAAAACGATGGGTTATAGCCCATGTTTTTTGAAATTTTGAAAAAAAAAGTTAGCCTCGTTTCTCATCATTTTGGACCATGGGCTATAGCCCATATCGTACGGCATACTATAGCGCGCCGTTTTTCATCATTTTTGAAGATTTGAAAAAAATGACGAAATGACAAAAACGATGGGTTATAGCCCATGTTTTTTGAAATTTTGAAAAAAAAAGTTAGCCTCGTTTCTCATCATTTTGGACCATGGGCTATAGCCCATATCGTACGGCATACTATAGCGCGCCGTTTTTCATCATTTTTGAAGATTTGAAAAAAATGACGAAATGACAAAAACGATGGGTTATAGCCCATGTTTTTTTGAAATTTTGAAAAAAAAAGTTAGCCTCGTTTCTCATCATTTTGGACCATGGGCTATAGCCCATATCGTACGGCATACTATAGCGCGCCGTTTTTCATCATTTTTGAAGATTTGAAAAAAATGACGAAATGACAAAAACGATGGGTTATAGCCCATGTTTTTTGAAATTTTGAAAAAAAAAGTTAGCCTCGTTTCTCATCATTTTGGACCATGGGCTATAGCCCATATCGTACGGCATACTATAGCGCGCCGTTTTTCATCATTTTTGAAGATTTGAAAAAAATGACGAAATGACAAAAACGATGGGTTATAGCCCATGTTTTTTGAAATTTTGAAAAAAAAAGTTAGCCTCGTTTCTCATCATTTTGGACCATGGGCTATAGCCCATATCATACGGCATACTATAGCGCGCCGTTTTTCATCATTTTTGAAGATTTGAAAAAAATGACGAAATGACAAAAACGATGGGTTATAGCCCATGTTTTTTGAAATTTTGAAAAAAAAAGTTAGCCTCGTTTCTCATCATTTTGGACCATGGGCTATAGCCCATATCGTACGGCATACTATAGCGCGCCGTTTTTCATCATTTTTGAAGATTTGAAAAAAATGACGAAATGACAAAAACGATGGGTTATAGCCCATGTTTTTTTGAAATTTTGAAAAAAAAAGTTAGCCTCGTTTCTCATCATTTTGGACCATGGGCTATAGCCCATATCGTACGGCATACTATAGCGCGCCGTTTTTCATCATTTTTGAAGATTTGAAAAAAATGACGAAATGACAAAAACGATGGGTTATAGCCCATGTTTTTTGAAATTTTGAAAAAAAAAGTTAGCCTCGTTTCTCATCATTTTGGACCATGGGCTATAGCCCATATCGTACGGCATACTATAGCGCGCCGTTTTTCATCATTTTTGAAGATTTGAAAAAAATGACGAAATGACAAAAACGATGGGTTATAGCCCATGTTTTTTGAAATTTTGAAAAAAAAAGTTAGCCTCGTTTCTCATCATTTTGGACCATGGGCTATAGCCCATATCATACGGCATACTATAGCGCGCCGTTTTTCATCATTTTTGAAGATTTGAAAAAAATTACGAAATGACAAAAACGATGGGTTATAGCCCATGTTTTTTGAAATTTTGAAAAAAAAAGTTAGCCTCGTTTCTCATCATTTTGGACCATGGGCTATAGCCCATATCGTACGGCATACTATAGCGCGCCGTTTTTCATCATTTTTGAAGATTTTAAAAAAATGACGAAATGACAAAAACGATGGGTTATAGCCCATGTTTTTTGAAATTTTGAAAAAAAAAGTTAGCCTCGTTTCTCATCATTTTGGACCATGGGCTATAGCCCATATCGTACGGCATACTATAGCGCGCCGTTTTTCATCATTTTTGAAGATTTGAAAAAAATGACAAAATGACAAAAACGATGGGTTATAGCCCATGTTTTTTGAAATTTTGGAAAAAAAAGTTAGCCTCGTTTCTCATCATTTTGGACCATGGGCTATAGCCCATATCGTACGGCATACTATAGCGCGCCGTTTTTCATCATTTTTGAAGATTTGAAAAAAATGACGAAATGACAAAAACGATGGGTTATAGCCCATGTTTTTTGAAATTTTGAAAAAAAAAGTTAGCCTCGTTTCTCATCATTTTGGACCATGGGCTATAGCCCATATCGTACGGCATACTATAGCGCGCCGTTTTTCATCATTTTTGAAGATTTGAAAAAAATGACGAAATGACAAAAACGATGGGTTATAGCCCATGTTTTTTGAAATTTTGAAAAAAAAAGTTAGCCTCGTTTCTCATCATTTTGGACCATGGGCTATAGCCCATATCGTACGGCATACTATAGCGCGCCGTTTTTCATCATTTTTGAAGATTTGAAAAAAATGACGAAATGACAAAAACGATGGGTTATAGCCCATGTTTTTTGAAATTTTGGAAAAAAAAGTTAGCCTCGTTTCTCATCATTTTGGACCATGGGCTATAGCCCATATCGTACGGCATACTATAGCGCGCCGTTTTTCATCATTTTTGAAGATTTGAAAAAAATGACGAAATGACAAAAACGATGGGTTATAGCCCATGTTTTTTTGAAATTTTGAAAAAAAAAAGTTAGCCTCGTTTCTCATCATTTTGGACCATGGGCTATAGCCCATATCGTACGGCATACTATAGCGCGCCGTTTTTCATCATTTTTGAAGATTTGAAAAAATGACGAAATGACAAAAACGATGGGTTATAGCCCATGTTTTTTGAAATTTTGAAAAAAAAAGTTAGCCTCGTTTCTCATCATTTTGGACCATGGGCTATAGCCCATATCGTACGGCATACTATAGCGCGCCGTTTTTCATCATTTTTGAAGATTTGAAAAAAATGACGAAATGACAAAAACGATGGGTTATAGCCCATGTTTTTTGAAATTTTGAAAAAAAAAGTTAGCCTCGTTTCACATCATTTTGGACCATGGGCTATAGCCCATATCGTACGGCATACTATAGCGCGCCGTTTTTCATCATTTTTGAAGATTTGAAAAAAATGACGAAATGACAAAAACGATGGGTTATAGCCCATGTTTTTTGAAATTTTGAAAAAAAAAGTTAGCCTCGTTTCTCATCATTTTGGACCATGGGCTATAGCCCATATCGTACGGCATACTATAGCGCGCCGTTTTTCATCATTTTTGAAGATTTTAAAAAAATGACAAAATGACAAAAACGATGGGTTATAGCCCATGTTTTTTGAAATTTTGAAAAAAAAAGTTAGCCTCGTTTCTCATCATTTTGGACCATGGGCTATAGCCCATATCGTACGGCATACTATAGCGCGCCGTTTTTCATCATTTTTGAAGATTTGAAAAAAATGACGAAATGACAAAAACGATGGGTTATAGCCCATGTTTTTTGAAATTTTGAAAAAAAAAGTTAGCCTCGTTTCTCATCATTTTGGACCATGGGCTATAGCCCATATCGTACGGCATACTATAGCGCGCCGTTTTTCATCATTTTTGAAAAAAATTACGAAATGACAAAAACGATGGGTTATAGCCCATGTTTTTTGAAATTTTGAAAAAAAAAGTTAGCCTCGTTTCTCATCATTTTGGACCATGGGCTATAGCCCATATCGTACGGCATACTATAGCACGCCGTTTTTCATCATTTTTGAAGATTTGAAAAAAAGGACGAAATGACAAAAACGATGGGTTATAGCCCAAGTTTTTTGAAAATTTGAAAAAAAAAGTTAGCCTCGTTTCTCATCATTTTGGACAATGGGCTATAGCCCATATCGTACGGCATACTATAGCGCGCCGTTTTTCATCATTTTTGAAGATTTGAAAAAAATGACGAAATGACAAAAACGATGGGTTATAGCCCATGTTTTTTGAAATTTTGAAAAAAAAAGTTAGCCTCGTTTCTCATCATTTTGGACCATGGGCTATAGCCCATATCGTACGGCATAGAATCCCACCAAATAACTGTTCAGACAGAGCAGAGACAGGGCAGTTTTTGTGAGTTCCTTTAGAGGAGACAAGAACAGAGAGAAGAGTAAAAGAAATGGCTCAGAACGTACCTGCATTGCAATGCTCATGTTGGTCACTGCATCTATAATAGAATAACAAAAAAAGTCTGTTTTAAACATTAGCCTACTATGTGATATTTTTTACATTTGCAAGACAGACATTTGACGAAGATTTAGCCTTGCAGACCCCACATTTCCATGCTGTACCATAGGAGAAGTTCTGAAACAAAGAATGACAAAAAATGTGATTTACAGCTAAATGCTGTTTATGTAGCCTACACAAGCAACGTATCAAATCTTATCTAATTAGAATAATTGTGTTTAAGGACTTATCAACACAATAAGAAGTTACAAAAGAGAGCCTGTTAAAATAGCATGAGTTATACGTTTGCTATCCCCCCGTCCAAACAATAAATTACCCAGGTAGCTAGGCTAGCTAGCTAGAGGGAAACATACACAGATAAAGATCGAAACGATTCTAACACGTGCAAGTTACGGTGAACACATGTCTGCCTGAAAAGGAATCTTTGAAAGGTGTCATAGTTTTAGAAATATAGTGCTTTCAAATTTGAGACTTTTAACATGGGGCTCAATGGCAGATTTTGGCACGTAAAAAAATCACTTTCACCTAGAAACTCCTTTCACACTTTTTATTATTCAGCTTACTGTGGAGACACATGCTGGAACGTTTTACTTTGAAATGTTTTGTAGTTTCTGAGTTATTTAACTTAAACGCCCAATGCATTTTCTATGGCAATAGCACAAACTTTGGCATGCTACATACTTAAACCTACCAACCCCATTCTAGCAGTATTGTGGTCAGTATATTTGGTACGAAGATCACTTATAGATAGACTCATGGAAAACCGCTGATATAACCAACTTCCCACTCCCCCGCAATTCACTCCCCCCAGGTAGGTCCTCGGTCACACGGCATGTTTGAAATTGATCGGTCAGATGGTTCTCGAGATAAGCTTGTCATAGTCACATATGTGGGGACGGACGGACAGACAGACAGACAGACAGACAGACAGACAGACAGACAGACAGACAGACAGACAGACAGACAGACAGACAGACATGTACGGTAGCAGTCTAAGGAAAGCAATACTATATCACACCACCTGGGCATGTTGGATGTATACCGTGGACCTCGAAACATTGGGTATCTTTATTATTTGAAACCAATGACAGTCCCTGACCTTTTAATTGGCTCTCGCCGTCCCCTGCACTTCAAAGGTCATGGAGCTTAAAAGTCATGCCTGGAGATCAAGAGGGGTACAGGAGCAATGGAGGAAGCAGACTGCCTTGGACCACAGAAGCATGACTCATATAGATCAATGTCACACGTGTATTGGAATGACTGCAGGCTTATTGATTGAAGCATGTCATGGTCAGTACTATGGCTCAGGACTATTCTCTCAGGGTACCTCTTGTCCTATGTATATATAGCTCCCAGCCTTATATATAAGGATTATTTATTATATGTTCCATGGTTGTTTTGTCTGTACAGTATGTATGTGTATAGTTTCATGTTACAAAGTGGACCACAATGGAAACAAGCGAAGGCTTTTTTGTGTCTAAGTCCATTTGGCGTTTTTTTTTTAATCTGTAATTTTCTTAAACTGCCAATAAAGTATTCTATCTATCTATAGTATCATGTCAGTATCATGGTCAGTAGTCAGCATCATGTCAGTAAGTATCATGGTCAGTATCATGGTCAGAACTAGAAAAAGTGCCCTTCTGGGCACAGGTCTCCATCAGGAGGATAGGAGTGTGTGTGTGTGTGTGTGTGTGTGTGTGTGATGTTTGGCAAAATGTTTAGGAGCAATATAAACGTCTGTGTGGCCTGTTGTAGCGCCACCATGAGGCTGATTTGAAAACTGTCAAGTGGCATTTCTTCCAAGGCCTAGTGGGAATATGCATGCACAGTTTCACCACAATCGGACGCTGTGTTGAGTAGTTGATTTGTACAAAACGGGTACAAAGCGGCTACTCCTGAAAAGTTTAGCCAATCGTAGCCAATGAGGGTGGATTATGAGAAATCAAACAAACCCGTCTTGATCACATGACTATGAAGAGCATCATAGCATGTGTACCGATTTGCGGAGTAATATTAGAAAATGTGTTTTACATATGTCGGCCTCCTGGTGGCGCTATAAAGCGCAGATGTGAAAAATTCCACGTAAAGGTTTTTCCTTGGCCTCTAGGGAGTTGGCACACAAAGTTATCCACAGATCCGTGCAGTTAGAGGGGAAACACTTTTCGGCCAGTTATAGCGCCACCATGAGGCTGAGTTGAAAATGTTCATGTGGCATTTATTCCTCTGCCTAGTGGGAATGTGCATGCACAATTTCACGAAAATCACAAGATGTGTTCATGATTTGCAGCATTTCTTTTCAAACTGAGTCTGAGAAATCTGAAAGACTCGTTTCGTTGAATGGCTCTAGAGAGACTGTGTACCAATTTGCGTGATGTTTGGACAAAATCTGTAGGTGTACTGTCCAAAAAAAGTGCAAAATTTGGCATCGACCAAGTTAACGGTGCCCGAGATTAGCTGTTCACGGAAGGACGGACGGACAGACGGACACACACACACACACGGACGGACGGACGGAGTGCAAAACATACTCTCTCCCCATGCCTTCGGCCTGGTGGAGACAATCATGTCAGTATCATAGTCAATATCATGTTCTTATCATGTCAGTATCATCGTCAGTATCATGTTATTATCATGTCAGTATCATAGTCAATATCATGTCAGTATCATGTCAGTAGCATGGTCAGTATCATGGTCAGTAGTCAGTATCATGTCAGTAGCATGGTAAGTATCATGGCCAGTAGTCAGTATCATGTCAGTATAGTCAGTAGTCAGTATCATGTCAGTATCATGGTCAGTATCATGTCAGTTGTCAGTATCATGGTCAGCAGTGCAGTATCATGGTCAGCAGTCAGTATCATGTCAGTATCATGGCCAGTAGTCAGTATCATGTCAGTATGGTCAGTAGTCAGTATCATGGTCAGTATCATGTCAGTTGTCAGTATCATGGTCAGTATCATGGTCAGTAGTCAGTATCATGGTCAGCAGTCAGTATCATGTCAGTAGTCAGTATCATGGTCATGGTCAGTATCATGTTTAACTGCTCTATGTGGTCTGGCTCTACAGGTGAAACAGTCACTTCCCAGAAGGGACCAGAACAGAATGCCGGGGTTAAGAGGAGACGAGTCCAGGGGGGGGTTTGCGTGTGGGGCTGCAGGGTGACCAGATATATGACATATCGTGTGTGACTGTCTGGCTGTCTTGTTCACACTATGCTGTCTGCTTGGCTGGATTTATAGACTCCCCTGTCTGTCTGTTGGCTGATATTTTTACCCCCTCTTGGCAGCCTTGAATAGGTGTTATGCATGGTGCCTGCGGCACGGAGATGACTTGTTTTGCATGGGAGACGGGTGACCTTAGTCAGAGCCGAGCCCGGTTTATGCTCTTGCCGCTCGGCCGCGTGTCGAAAATAGCCGATCTAAAACGGTGGTTCTCAACCATGTGGGAAAGGGGTCCCCGCATGATGTTTTTTCGGGGGTCCCCAGATCACAGTGATCTGGGCCTTTTTTTAATACCCCAGGGAAGAAAATAAATAAAGAAAAGAATAAGAAGACAGTGTACTGAATCAAAATACCAAACATTGGCTAAATTGTCAAATTATATATAAGATATACAGGCCAACAGTGTGAATATGGGTGATCTACATTCTACAAGCTTACAACGTTGTGAACTTAGATCGTATTTTTTTCACAATATATCTGTGGAACCGAGTCACAAAACTGATCGTCTCAACTGTCAAATCTTACAATTCCAAGTGCTTATCAGGGTGTGTGTGTGTGTGTGTGTGTGTGTGTGTGTGTGTGCGTGCGTGTGAAAAAGCTTGAGAACCACTTATCAAGAAGCTCACAATCCGTAGAGCTTCTATACTGCCTGTTGGCTTCACTAGTTCCGAAACCTTCTCCAGTTGTTCTTTGCTATATCCACAGCGAATGGTGTGTTTTTTTTTTTTTTCCTGCAACAATGCACTGAATACACACATCCATTAACGTGCAGAAGGATTCATCCCCAAGTAACGTTCAGGCTATGTGTCTTTATTTGCTTTTTTAGCGTTTTAGTGCTTTGTAATTACAGTTCGGCATGTGTTAGTCCAGTGTTTAGACAGCAAACAACCAGTGTGCACTGTTCAAGTTCCTTTGGGGGGGGGGGGTGTATTTACTTGCATTTCAATGTACCAGTTCTCTGTGTGTGTGTGTGTGTGTGTGTGTGTGTGTGTGTGTGCGCGAGAGACTGTGCGCGTGCGCGTGTGTGTGTGTGTGTGTACATACCATATTATGTGCAAAAGAATGTGACACATTTTGAGAGTGCCTTTCTGTCCTGTGTGCGTGTGTGCGTGCGTGCGTGCGTGCGTGCGTGCGTGCGTGCGTGCGTGCGTAAAAGAATAACAGATGATAAGCATGGCCTTGATAAGGTGCCAGGCAGTTATCTTTGTAGGGAAGCTGTGTCACAACGCTCCCTCCGCCCCTCTCTCTCTCTCTCTCTCTCTCTCGCTCCTATTTCTATATCCCTCCCCCCGCCCCTCTCCTCTCTCTCTCTCTCTCTATATCCCTCCCCCGCCCCTCTCCTCTCTCTCTCTCTCTCTCTCTCTCTCTCTCTCTCTCTCTCTCTCTCATGGCATGTGGTGGTCATCAAGCCAGCTGAGACCAGTTTAGAGTTTTCCATCCAGCGAGGCGGTCAGTCCTGCCGCTGCTGAAGGCCAGATATCCTGCATGACAGCTGCTCTGATCATCATCATCATCATCATCATCATCATCATTCATTATGAGCACCAAACTATGTGCAATCTGTTATGCAACACTTTTAAAATACCACAAAAACCCTGATTTCAAAATCGAGCGTGGTTCTACTTTACATTACAGTGGTTCCCAAAGTGTGGTGGTCTAGGCGCCGCCTGCGACGATTATTGCCACGACAGTGATGCGGTAAGGAACGAGACGTAGTCGAGTTCCGCAAGCATCACTGAAGTGGCAATAATCACGTTAAACCACACCCTCGAGACAACAGTTACCCTTAAAACTAAATTGATTTTTTTTTTTTTTTTAATGACAGATGTAGTCACTGCGCTCTGGGAAAACAGAGCAGCTGAATTCTTTGTTTTGATTAGGTGGTGAATGGTGCCGGTTTGATCCACGGCTAGAAGCCGTTTCAGCCAATCAGATTGCTTCCTCGAAACGACCTGTTGTATAATTTCCAATCAACCACAGCCTCCACAACCGCAACCACACGTAGAACAGCAGTCCACCCAAGATGCTCCCCATGCTCAAATCAATCAGCTCTTCAGGCACCAATCAACCTATAGCCTAGGAGGCATGTACTATTCTCTGGTTTATGATCCGGCCGGGATCGGAGCGGAAGGTAACCTGCGTATTGTAGTCACTGGTTTGTAGTCACCAGGCCGAAACAACCAAACTGGAATAAGTATTGCCCAAAATATAATTCCCCGCGATCAAAGGCATCATAATTCTAGGGCCTATACCAAATAAAAGGCTTGAATCCGACAACGTTTCTTCAAGTACTTCTTGGAATAGATTGTTTTGTATATCGGGTGGGGCAAAACAAAGAACTTATACCATCCGGTCTAGACCATATAGATCGGATCACATGGGTGATTTTGGAACACAAGACAGACCAGGCTTTCCTTTTAGGAGGAAAGTCTGGTGATGCGAGCTTAATCACCCAACTATATACACCAAGCCCCCAGAGCGGCTAGGAAACGTTGAAGCCGCGCTAAAGCCGCGCTGGCCAAAGCTGGAACTGCAGGGGGAGGGGGGCGGTTTTGCTCGTGAGTCGTGTGTGTAGAACGAGCAGAAGAGCACGTAGCTGGGGTTTAACACAGAGAGCTCATTCATCAATCCATTCAGCCAAATGTTGGTGTCCAAATGGAGAAAATGGGGAAGTAGAGCTTTCTTCCGGGTGCTTCAAACGCTACTGAGCAACTTGCATCGAAATGAATAGTTGGGGTAGGGCTGTTCGCTCTCTAGTTTATATATAACTCTATGAAATGAGCATTTGTGCCTGTCGTAGACATGCGCAGAGCAAGTTCAGTCAGGGAACCTCAGTCAGCGCGCCGGCCGTTAATTGGGCCACCGCAGCATCATCCGCATGATGCACTTAGCCAATCACAGCTCACCCCATCTCTCATACCGGCTACTTGAACCAGAGGTTTGCATTCCTCTGCCTTCTTGCTTGCCCACTGCCGGTGTATCAGCGTGCTGCTGTACATCCTTTGCCGTCTTGCTGGCTGCGCTCAATTCTGCTTGCTGCTTTCTATTGTATACTCTACGCTGCGGTATACAAGTGCGCACCCACCTCCACCCCAGCTACCACCTGTCATTTTGGATCTACTGTTTTAGGTACGGGGGGATTCAGAGTCCCTATGGTCGGGACTGATGCGCTTGATCCTGAGTACCTAAAAAGCAGATCCAATACATCGCCAAACCATAATAAATATATTGCATTGATTATCTTATATTCAATAAATATATATATTACATCCTCCTTGAGTTGTCTGACTGAACTACATTCTGCAGGCTTCAACAGGTCGTTTCCCTGTATCCTACCCGTGCAGATACACAAAGAGATATTATCGCCATTTCTTCATGACTTAATACCCTCTACTTCACTTTTTCAAAAGTACAGCAAAAATGGTCGATCTACAAGCTCACAATCTAGTGATTTGAACTTGCAGATATATAGTGGATTTGTACGTCTGTCTATCAGTTGTAAAAATGCATAATTAATAACCAATGAAAAGTGATAAAAGTGACTTTTATTTTTGTCTACATTTCGTGAGAAGAATAGCCTAACCGTTTTTGGACGTACAAGGCTTTCCACCCGACAGTGACGATATATAATGTACATTCTTGTATACAGTGTGTATCAATGAGCCCATTGAGACCTGAGGGCTGGGGCTGATTCTACGAGTGCCTTCTAAATCAGTAGTAGGAGGAACCCCAAAATGACATGTATTTGGCCGCGTGCGGACCCCCCCCAACTGTAAATGTTCTGTGCCAGGGACCCTCGGAAGAGAGAGAAGATCTGTGTCATACATTTTCAAAACATGTTCTGTTTTAAAATGTTCAAATATAACAGTACACAGTACACACACACGCACGTGCACACACACACACACACACACACACACACACACACACACACACACACACACACACACACACACAGGTCAGGACTACTGTACATAGATAGCACATACTGTCTGAGGCCACACGGCTGGCTGACAGCACCACCAGGCAGCTTGTGGTCGTGTTATGAAGCAGCCTGCCTCACACCCGCTGATAACAAACCACTGAACGGCAACAAGGACAGCCACCGCCACCGTGAAGGACAGAATGAAGGAAGGAAGACGGGTGAAAGTTGTCCAAAAAGCCGCGCGCGATAAGCCAGCCACACGAACGCGAGCGCTGCATGCCCGAGCGCCGGCCTCAGCTGGGAGGTCGCGTGACCTTTCCCGAGCATGGGGGGAAATGACACATCAAAAGGACACACTCATCGCACCCACAATGAGTCCTCTGTGTGCAGCGGAGCCCACCAGGCCCCGGCCTGAGCCGAGCCGGTCGAAGCCGGTATATAGTCAAGTCAACGCATCCCGACCTCCTACGCCACCCCGCCACCGACGAGGGCAAGCAGCGTCAGCGGCGGTATAGCATCGTATCGCGAGGCTATTAGGCGGGGGCCAACCGGCCCAGTCTGGTTCTAACCGCATACAAGGAACAAGACTGGTTATTGTTCCGTTAGAAAAATGCCAAGTGAAGTCAGTCCATTCAGGTCCTGAAGGAGTGTGGGCTGACTGACCGAATGCAGAGAACAATAGCGCTACTATATGGAGCGGCTGTTGTTTAATTAAGTGTGTCGTGCAGACCCTCCAACCGGAGCAACGCCGTGAGGATTAAACACTTTAAACCTGCAGACCCCTATTTTGAGCATTTCGTCCTTACGTCCAACTATAGAGTAGACCACCAGAGTAGGGTCCAATTGGGCCACGCGGGGCCGTGGCCCAGTCAGTTTAGATCTGGCCCAGTCCAACTTCGAAAGGGAGGAGGCGAAAAAAACAAGAAAAACAACAAAAGATAGCCTACTTTGGCAGCCCTTGTGCATACAAATGTCTGTTTAGTAGCAAACTACAGCATGCCAGCTTTGCCTTTGTTTTCTAAATCGTCCCCTATTAGCACGTCGGCAAAATCGGCTTACGTGCCTGCTGTAGACGAAGTAATTCTGGAGTGTAAAAATATAGGAATTCAAATTATTTTGGAAGAAATCCAAAAAAATTGCTGATCTATTGGTAGAAAGTAGGGATCCGATTCCGATCATTTAATTTTGAGTATCTGCCGATACCGATTTTTCCCAATCCGATATTTATATTCTTTTACAGAACACTCACAATAGTGCAATATCCCAAATGACAGACAATATCCAGTGTAATATCATGATATGGATATAATATTGACACTGAGGACGACGACGTCCCGATCCCATTCCGATCATTTGAAAATGCCGTGATCGGCCCCCAATTTCCGATCACGTGATCAGATCAGGACAAAAAAGGCTATTGCCGCTATTCATTGTACATCAAAGTGCTGTATATTAGCCTAAAACCCATTTTGACCTGAGATCACATTCTAAAAATGTCTTCTACATCCTGACAGTTTTCTGAAAAAGCTATGTTTCTATGTCAGTGGGTCTTAGATTTAAAAAAAATAACAGATCTACAAGCTCATAGCGCGCCACTCGGTGGCGCGATATGAGCTTGTAGATCTGTTATTTTTCAATAGCTAAAGCATAACATAATGTCTAATGTCTACCCCGAATCTCAACCTGTGCTGAACATTTTTAGTTTTTTTCCATTCTGCTAATAGAGCCTGCCTCCTTGCCCGGGGGATAAATTGAATAAATCTTGACCATCAGGTCAAAGTTCGTTTCAGATCCTGTGTCTAGGAGTCATGACCTTTGACACGATCTAAACGTCTCAATAGAAGAGCAGGAACAGAAAATACAATCACCCCAATTGTATAAGTTATATTGTATAAACATATACCATATAGATTGTATAAATGATATACTCTACTATGCAGATTGTATAAATTATATACCTTATACAGATTATAAATTGTATTGCATTAGCATATTCTACCATACAGATTGTATAAGTAAGTATATTGTGTTCACATACTCTACCACTGTGGATTTTAACCTTTTCGGGCCGTGACCTCCAAAATAATCATATTTGAACTGGGGACTCACCAGCACTTGGAATGTAGCAGTTGAGGCACTTACATTTAGTTGGTGTCAGGAGGTGGTTTTCAAGTAGGACCCAAATGCAAGGAAGTCGGGATCTTAGAAGTCTTTATTCAAACAAAGACCTAGTATAGCAGTATGGCGCAAACACTAGCAAACAAAACATAGACTTGGAACTCAGGTGACAATACAATAATCCAACAGGGAACAAAACCAAACACAGGGCTTAAAAAGGCACAAGATTAACAGGAGACAGGTGAACTCAAATCAAATCAACACAAGGATTGGCTGGGGGAAAACCAGACACAGGTGAAACAAAGAACCAAAAATCAGGGAAGGTTAGACAAGGCAGGAAACTACTACAAAGTAGGACAGGAAACACAAAGCATCGCTTCAAAATAAGAATCAGGAACACCAAACACAACACACAGAAGGCAGATCCTGACAGTTGGAGTTGGACTTGACCACAGATAGATTTAGCAAAAATAGCAGATACTATACAAGCTCACAACACCTCTTTTTTGCCGCTTTCTTATATTGTTTGACAATTTGGCCGATGTCGTGCGTATAGTACAGTTTATTGATTACTGATTGGTGCAGTAAATGGTATTTTTATTTGCTTTATTCTTTCTCACTATATCATTCAAGTTATATGGTGCCCCGCTTGAAGTGGTTCTCATATCAGCCATTCCCAGCGGTTGAGCTTGGAGATCTGATATTTTCAAATCCTTTATCAAGGATTATTTGGGGCCCGCACTTGCAATATCCTCACGGGCCGCAACGTTTTGGAAAAATCTTTAAGGAATAATTTTGCTATTTAAAAAATAAAACACAAATCATTCTCTTCTGTGCACAAAACATATATTGATTTTTCAGATGGAGATCCGTGGCCAAACACATAATCATTTTGGGGGTCCTCCTTGGCATGAAAACGTTTGCGACAGATTCAGCCGTTGGAGTGTGGAGGTGGAATGAATGAATACAATACACACACACCGACTGACCTTTCTGGCACAGCAGTGAGTGAATACCACTGACCTAGTTTCAGCTGCTTCATACAGACAGTTTATGTCCTGCCCTTCTTCTCCTCAGCTCCATAACCCAGTGTTGCCAAGTCTGCTTAGTATAAGCGACTTTGTGCTCGTTCTTCCCCCGTAAAGTCACATGTACATATCGGTGGTTCGGACCCACGTCTGAAAGTATTTTGTTCCAGATCTGCTATTTCTGCTTTTTCTTTTTTTTATGTATGAACATCTTTCAACATGGATACGATCATGGCATGAGAATTGCGATTACCTCTAATAATTATAGACGAGTATGTAATAATTGTGCCACCCCGCCGCCTACCCGCACGCTTGTTTCTACAGCAAGATCTGGCTGACATTTCATAACCTCACTGCCCTCCTGACACAAATAGCGTGAGAAAAATACATTCTGCCAAAGATTACTCCACCACATCATCCATGGGACGATGTCACACGCATGGGGACTTTTAGCTATAAAATACAGACCGCTGGGTTGGCGCAGGCGTCTGTAAACAAACGCTTATACATAAATGAGGTGCAGTACTTAGTTTAGACAGTTTTTGGTTAAGACTAGTCGTTGGTTAGACCAGTCATTATAGTCCTATACAACTACAACCTATCTCAAACCCTCACCCTAAAGCTAACCTCCCACGGGGGCAGCACACCTAAACCTAACCTTAACCCATGTCTAACCAATGACTATGCACCCCCATAAATGTCAAATATCTGATTAGAATATGATTTGGCCAGTGTGGATCACACTCATAATGGGTCTACCTATGTCTCGGACCAGCTTAGAAATGACATTTTCGACAAGTACAACAAATATTTTCAAGGGTTACACATTTTAAGCAACCTCTCCCTAGTCTAGATCATCCCTGATCTATCAGCGTTTTCCAGGCCAAGGACCCCTTAGCTGAGAGAGAGAAACGTATACAGAATATATATACAAAAAACAAATAATTTTGAGCGATGGAAATAAGCGAATTAGCACCACACCCCATAGCCCCATTCAATTCCCATTCCATTCAATTCAATTCATTTAGGGCTTATGGTAGGGGAAATAGCCAATAAGGAGGTTTTGCACATAATAACACCTGGACCTCTTTGGTGGGGACGTAACAACTACAAATAAAGGTAAGAAAGCCTTCTAGAATGGAATTCTCCTTTAATGTGTATTTTTTGGAAATATTTTAGTGAAGTATAAGTACCTCAAAATGGTACTTAAGTACAGTAGGCCTATAAGTGAGTACTGTACTTACTTACTTTCCACCACTGTTCTTAGGCCCTTTTTGCTCCGAATACAGATCCTGGTAATAAGAAGGTGAAGAGTGAGGGTGAATAGAGACATCCAATTATGCGATGACACAGGTCACATCCCCATTGATATTGTCCAGGTTATATTGGTCATTATACAACAGGTCGTTTCGAGGAAGCAATCTGATTGGCTGAAACGGCTTCTAGCCATGGATCAAACCAGCAGCATTCACCACCTAATCAAAACAAAGAATTCAGCTGCTCTGTTTTCCCAGAGCGCTAGCAAACTCGGTGGCTAGGCCAGCTAGTTTCTTGGGGACATTTGTGGTCGTAGTGACTACATCTGTCATTAGAAGAAATCAGCGATTTTCTTAGTTTTCAGGGTAACTGCAACACAACAGTGATGCTTGCGGAACTCCACTTCGTCTCGTTCCTTACCGCATCACTGTCGTGGCAATAATCACGTTAAACCACACCCTCTCGTGTAATAATATTGCTTAATCGTGCCCGATGAGCTCCATATATGTTTGAACTCCTGTGTATTCATTCAAGGATGTCTGTTATGGTTTTTGGCCTGTCTTTGGCTTCCAGTGTATGTTCATCATCTTTACATCTTCATATCATTACATGAATATATTGCTTTTTGATACTATACAGTATGTTGCGGGTGATATATAGGTGGGGTGAGCTTTGCTGTTTGTTTTGTCCTTGATTATGTATATGCATGATGAATGTATTTGTTGTATTGTTCTTCCATTTGCTGCATGTTGCTGCAGGACCCCCTCGAAAACGAGATGATACATCTCAAGGGGATATCCTTTTCTCAATATACTGCACCTATACCAACAGACAGTATAGGGCTATACCGTCACCCTTTTCAACTATGATTCCTCTTTACAGAGAAAAATTACTATTTACAGCTAGTGTCATCTTTTTATATGACAGCACATGCTTGCTATAGGTCAGAGGGCCTGTGGTCAGTCAGCCACCTGCTGGGACATACCGACGGGCAGGCAGAACAATAGCGAGGATCCCAGGCACACGCTATGGTCTGAGGATCAACTGGACATGGGCCAAGTTACAGTCTGTACTGTACAGCTGGCCGGGATATATTATAGCAGCAGCACTGGGGCCAGCTCATTACAATGAATGGGCTCTCTCTCTCTCTATGCACACCGAATACCTCTTCCTACTTCCGGGCAAGGAAGCTTATAGGAAAGGAAGGGACGTGTCGTGAGTCACGTGACTGGACGCCGGGTATAATGCGCCATGCGTGACGCTCATCGGTGGGCAAACCTGGCACAAGTTCGATGAGATACATGGCAGTGAATGGAGACGGCCGGGACCAGCTCATGAACAAACACTATTTACCGGTATAAACGATTGCGACCTTTGTCATATAATCGGTTCAGGAATATAAAAAGAAGACATATCACAGGTTGTTGTTTTAATAACTTGCATTTCGATTACATAATTTGACTGGAGCAGCATCTAAAAAGTGGCATTGCGGCTGCCAGACAGGAAACGGTGGACAATCTTACTTGGTGCAAACGTACTTTGTGCTCTTTAGATATACCTCTACAAAATGACACAGTGTACACATTGAAAAGCTGCTTTGTGTGTGTGTGTGTGTGTGTGTGTGTGTGTGTGTGTGTGTGTGTGTGTGTGTGTGTGTGTGTGTGTGTGTGTGTGTGTGTGTGTGTGTGTGTGTGTGTGTGTCTGTGTGTGTGTGTCACGTGTGCGTGTCACGTGTGCGTGTGTGCGTGCGTGCGGCAGCTGTCCTGGGCATGGCGTTAAACTGCTCCGTTGTAACTATACCATCGTCAATGTAGTAGGAGGTGCATGGTTGCACTGGCAACTTCTGTGTTCTATGTAACTTGCATACAAGAAGGCACTATTCACCAGTGGAATCTACCAACAGTCAACGCTATACCTGACGGCCCCTCCTCTACCTCTATACCTAACCCCCTCCCATGAACCGCTTACTGGGAAGAGACGCAATATAGATCCGGCGGACTTCCAGCGATATGTCCGTCCGCTGTCGGACTAACCCCGGAATAGCAACGGGTGGACTTCCATGCAGGCACATGGAAGCAGAACAAATACAGGGAGCACTTTAATGCTAAGCAACAGTGCAAGACTATAAGAACCGGCCCAGGCGGTGGCGTAACCGTCTGGGCACCCGACTGGTAATCCAGTCGCAGTGTGCCGCGGGTTCGACTCCCGGCCTTTACTGCATGTCATCCCCCCCCCCCATCTCTCTCTCCCGTTTCCTGTCAGCCTACTGTCTGTCCCTTCGAAAACCAATAAAAGGCGTAAGCCGCAAAGAAGACAGAACTTTGTCTCTTATGGTGATCCAGCCTATATAATGGAGTTGGAACAACTGATGTTCAGGAGGAGGAGAAACGCGCATTGGCCCTGCCCTGTATGCCACTCTCCGCCCTCCACGTCAATCTACCCGTCCCCTTTTATAACTGCCCAGAATCCTCCTTGCTTCGCCCGCCTCGCTGCGTCGCACACTAGCCGCCTTCCTACAGGCTTCTCGCAACCCACCCCCACCCCTTCACCTCCATAGCAGCTCCTCTCCCCGCTCCCCCCAAAGGAGCTACTACATCCACCTCGCCAAAAGTGGATCAAACGATTAAAACAAACTATCTCCCCTCCTTATCAGGTTCCTGCGGGGGGGATGTCGTCCATGCGCACCGTAAGACGAACGCCTTACGACGAACGCCACACGACGAGTGCCATTCGACCTCCTCCCCAAAGACTCCAGGGTCGGCGCCCCCCCCCCCCCCCCCGGAACCTACACATCCGCATTCATTCATCCCTCCTTCATCCTTCCATTTCTTCACTGTCAATAAATTCCTTAAACCTCCCCAATGGCGTGTTTATTCCTACTAGTGAAAGACATATATACCCACGGACTGGTTGTCGGAGGGGTTTCGACAACTTGGGAATGCCCGGCTGGCAAAGTGTGCCATCTCTGCTGCCCTATTTGGCGGAGCTGCCACTGCTTGTGCCCATGGAGTGCTAAGTGACACGTGTGTTATATCATGAGGAGTTTGAGGACATATATCCATGAGTTTGTGAACGTAACCTAAACTTTACTGCACCTAAAAATATATGTGTGTGTGTGTGTGTGTGTGTGTGTGTGTGTGTGTGTGTGTGTGTGTGTGTGTGTGTGTGTGTGTGTGTGTGTGTGTGTGTGTGTGTGTGTGTGTGTGTGTGTGTGTGAGACATTGGCCAATTACAAGTTCTACATACTCTATGCCGGCAGGACCCGGTCACACAAGTGATCATGTTTGCCATCTTCATCACTCATTGCTTTGTATCTGCACCACTCACCACTGTGTCTCATAGACCAGCTTTGTGCACCACTCACCACTCACCACTGTGTCTCATAGACCAGCTTTGTATCTGTATCTGCACCACTCACCATTGTGTCTCATAGACCAGCTTTGTGCACCACTCACCACTCACCACTGTGTCTCATAGACCAGCTTTGTATCTGTATCTGCAACACTCACCACTCACCATTTGTAGCGAACCAGGCTGGACAAAGAGGTTGAAGGCCGACTGATGATGTGAAGTTTCTTTAATGGATCAACGTGAAAACTAAAAACAAGACACAAACATATAATCAATACAGGCAGACATATCCAATAATGTGAGGCATTCATATAAACAAATAAGTTTACAAATAACCAATAAAAGCTTCATATCAAACCATAATACCATATAAACAAACCAATAAAACAAGATCCCACAACAATATGACACAAGCCAATAACCATAAAAATGACATTCACCTTGTTCCCTCTCCAGCTAGGTGCTAACGGGTGTCCCAATACCATGATGTCACTCAACCATGTAATTCTCCAGGAAAGTCACTAAAACCAATAAATCATATAATTAAAATCCGGCAGTTCCATTTCCATTCCATTTGTTATTTTGTTGGTCTGCACTCACTTGATCTGTTTGGTGTTCCATTTCATGCTGTTGGTTTAGGCTTAGCTTTCAAAGATCATGGTGGAGCACATGAGGAACAAACATTTTCCCCCTGACTGATGCATGCTGGGCTTTCTTTATGAGACAGTATGACTCTGGTGAGTGAGCAAGCTTCCTGTTTGCCCACATAGCCTTTCTAAATAAGAGCCTTTCCTCCATTTCCATTCCGGGGTCCGTTACACCATTGTGTCTCACAGACCAGCTTTGTATCTGTAGTCTGCACCACTCACCACTGTGTCTCATAGAGCAGCTTTGTATCTGTAGTCTGCACCACTCACCACTGTGTCTCATAGAGCAGCTTTGTATCTGTAGTCTGCACCACTCACCACTGTGTCTCATAGAGCAGCTTTGTATCTGTAGTCTGCACCACTCACCACTGTGTCTCATAGAGCAGCTTTGTATCTGTAGTCTGCACCACTCACCACTGTGTCTCATAGAGCAGCTTTGTATCTGTAGTCTGCACCACTCACCACTGTGTCTCATAGACCAGCTTTGTATCTGTAGTCTGCACCACTCACCACTGTGTCTCATAGACCAGCTTTGTATCTGTATCTGCAACACTCACCACTCACCATTGTGTCTCATAGAGCAGCTTTGTATCTGTAGTCTGCACCACTCACCACTGTGTCTCATAGACTAGCTTTGTATCTGTAGTCTGCACCACTCACCACTGTGTCTCATAGACCAGCTTTGTATCTGTAGTCTGCACCACTCACCACTGTGTCTCATAGACCACAGGGAGAAAGATTGGTTCACGTTCTTTCTCACTTTGCTCTACTGTACGTGTCACTACAAATAGCCTTGGTTTTCAAAGTCATACACCATGTGCCTCTCGCTTCTTGAACATGTGGACGGTCACGCACCAAAGCCATCTTGCTCCTTGAGTGACAGATGGGTCAGTCTTAAAATTAAAACGTCATCTTTATCATTACATTATTTATTATATCATATGAAAGATAAGAAGCTGTGCAAATTGCTTTCATTACAGAAGATAAGAAAACAGTGACACATGGTTAGTACGGTAAATCATGGGACAAAGTATAACATGCTACAGGAAAGAAAAGATATTTTATTCCTCACATTTCAGAGCACTTTCTAGCCTATATTCACATTTCATACATTTAACAGAACAAGGAATTAACAAGAAATTAAAAACTGAGCAACAGCATGCAGTAAAAAAAAAGGAGAGTGTAAAAAGCTAATAATGTACAACCAATCCTGTAAAAACAAACTATAGGCCTATATATACAGTTCAATAAAACCCTTTCCAAAGTGAAAAAGCCAAAAGCAGATCATGGAGAACTGTTTCAGAACATTGGCCGACATTCAACGGAGCCATGAGCCTTGAGCTGTTGAATTGAAAAAGAAAAAGAAAAAAAAACGAGCGGGAAACGTTGCTGGAGGTGGGACGGCTGAGGAGCACATGGCCTGCAGAGCACTGCAGTCAGCTATGGGGTCAGGACAGGATTTCACTGCTATGTGTAATACATTCCACCCCGTCTACTCGGCAACACAATGACGTTTGACGAAGCCCTTTAGGCGAGACCAAGTCTGACTGACTGGCCCGACCGCTGCAACGGTGCAGGCCTCTCTCCGCGCTCAGAGCAGAGGAGAACAGGAGGCCAGAGGGGTCTGAGTCAGACTTTTGGATGAGAAAGCAATTTTTGTTCTATTTTCGGAAAGGCAGGCTGCACTGCTGCGACTGATTAGCGTGAGTCACAGGAACTGGAGTATACCGGACGGGGCTGCCCCTTGTGAACTTGTTCAGAGTTCTCCTTCCATATGGAAGAATGTGAGATACTGAGATATATATCAGAGGCTTGATAGAGAGAGACTGGGGTGAATGGGGGGGGGGGGCGGGGGTTCAAGCCAGCTGCCAACATTAACTGTATTAAAGATGTTACATAAAAATGCTGTTCTCCGTATTTGAATGTTGTCATAATAGTCTCGTGAACCATGTTGCCATTTTCAGAGCATGGAAGCTCTGAAAATGATCAAGGGATAAAACGGATGTGATGCCTTCCCCCAACTTCTGTTTCGTCTTTACAGTCAGACAGATGTATCCTAATATGAATCAAAATCATCTAAGCATGATATAGCTTGCTGCTTAGCTGAAATGGAAATTAAAAAGATATATTTTCTTGAATGTACAGTAAATGACGAACAGATGGAACAGTTTTCTGCCTCCGATTTCGGGCCTATTTGGCTAGGCAAGTGTCATGATCAACTGCTGTTATAGATTTAATTGATTTAAATGATTTTCCTTTTGAATCCATCATTTCAATGCCAAACCGTTGATATTGGTCTATAAATGTGCAGAGCCACAGCCTTTTGAATTTAATTGGTCATTATTAAATAGCTCTAACTATAGTGCTGGTTGTCTATAGGTTAGGACCCGCTGCAGTGGTGTCCGATCCTAACTTAAACCGGGATGTTTAACGGCGCTAAGTCATTGGAATGGTGGTCTTGGTAAAGCTATATGCAAGGTATCTGGGCTGTAAAGCCATGCAGACTCCTTGGTTGTATGTGTGTTGACATGTTCTTGATCTTGGATCTTGTGTCTTGAGTGTCGTGTCTTGAGTCTTGTCCTATGTATGTGCTGCATCCTGAATCGTGTGTCTTGCTTGAGTGCTGTAGATCGTATAGAGGATTTGGGATCGTTTGGAGATACCGCGTGCGTTGCTTAATTGGCATCTGAGGTTTAGAGGCTGGGATCTTGCCTCTTTCATGATGCGTGCACGTCTAGTGTCACGATGACATCACTACTGTGTATATCCATCTTTGAGGTTCTTACATTAATCTGATGTCAACGCTGGATATCAACGTTGTCTCCATATAATGGGACGATATAGGTTATCCCCATATATGGAGCTCTAAGTAAAAGCCTGGTCAAAAATATCAATCATCTGTACTGTCATGTCACCCCTTGGCTTATCACTTTTTGTTAACAAAAAGTGTGACTGTCTAAACCCTTCTTCAAAGCGGTCATATAAGGGGACCCAGAGAAGTCTTCTAACCTTGAAGAATTGTAGACACCCCCCCCCCCCCCGGCCCCCGCTAGTAGTGTTGATGATGATTATATGTTATTATAAAAAATATGATGTTATTATATGTCTTCATATCCGATACATAAACATATCTAGTTCAGACATAGCAGATGCACAACAGACGGTAAAACAACAAAGTTGATTCTTCCGCTGTAGGTTTTGTTTAGTTTAGTCGGTAAAATGGCATGCATAAAACCCAATATGTGCCTGTGCTATAGTGCTGTGCACCATCTTAAAAGAACAGCGTGCACATGTAGGAATGCAATGCTGTTAGCTATAGGGGCCGGATTTTGGAAAGGGTGTGGCTCAGCCCCCTGCATCCTATTGGCTGATTCCACTCAGCTGAATTTCTCAGACATGCCCCCCCCCCTCTCACACAGGGCCCTCTCTCATGAGTCAGTGCTGAATCATGAGAGAGAGAGAAAGAGGGAGGAGGGGGCACAAACAAGAGAAAGGGTAACCTTGGACAAAAGAGTCAAAAGGAGAAAGTTGGACCAAAATAAGTCTTATCTGTCTTTGAGGAGGGACTGGGAGAGCAACTACAACTGATAGTTGGACGTTGGAGATTATCTGAAAGAAAATAAATGAAGCTACATATCCCCTCTGCAAGAAATGCAGGCCAGGAGAATAATATAAACCAAATAAATGAGGAAAAATATGGTTGAATGAATGAAGCCGGCAAACCTAGAAACTTGTATAGCCAGGAGTAAAAGGTTTCAATGAGCTGATTCAGGGTTGACTGCTATATAAAGCCTGACTCAGTGTGTTCCTGAAAGGGAGCACGCACGCACACACACGCGCACACACACGCACACACGCTCACAGACAGTCCCACCCTCACTAAACAAATACCTCCGTCTGCCTCCCACCCCTCTCCCCCGTCCACCCTTAGCATCATCCCACTCCCAACACGACACACGAGTGGCAGTGTTGTCAGAGGGAAAATAAGCAACCAGGTCTATGAAAACAAACCGCAAAAGAAGCGACTAACACATGTCGCACTTTAAACCTACGTATACAGATTATTCAGAGCTTGTAGATCTGCCATTTTCCCAAAAAAGTGAATCATTTATTAATATTTTTGAAACATTTTAACAACACAAATCTGAAACGTTTTCAGATGGGGATAGGTGGACAGAGAACAATTGGTTTAAACAGCATTATGAAACAAGCCCAAATAAGCAAATTATACACTTTAGAAACAAGCTAAAAAAACCCTCAACTATCAATACTTAAGCAACTTCACCGAAATTAAAGCCCAAAGTCGCTTTTAATAATCAGACGAGAGGCTTTTCCGGTGCTCGACAGCCAACACTATTTCAACACTCCTCCAAATCCTCTATTAATCACCGCAGCTGGGGAGGGGGGGGGGGGGGGGGGGGGGCTGCACTAGACACCTAATTTATATAGTAACTCCATCTCTTTCGCCCTCTTTTCATTTTCTCTGCATGGATCAACGCGATCAACTGCAGAGAAGATCACTGGTGGAAGAGTATTGAGTACATGTACTTAGTTACTTTCCACCATACTGCTGGTCCTGTTCATCTCACATACGAAAGCTTTTCGATACACCCACCCACCCACACGGCAGGAAGTCCTTCCGAGAAGAGGTTGAAATAAAGATTATGTGAGCAAATCCCTTCAGAATTTGATCTGGTCAGCCCAGTCTGTTGTGCAACGCCGTTGTCACGGAGCCAGAGCTCCAAATCCCATCAACGTTTCAGCAGCTCTCACTTTGTTATGATTAATCCATTTTAGACTGAGGTCGATTAAAAAAAAAAGGCTTCTAAATCCTATAATAGTTTTCTGAAAAACCCATGTTTCTATGTCAGTTGTGCTCAACCTTTTTCATGTCAAGGACCCCCAGAATTATCTCTATTGGGCCATCTCAAAATATGTATAGTTCCAGGGACCCCCCCCCCCCCAGAAGCCAATATGTTAGTTAAAAATGTTCGCTGGGAAATATATATTCAAAGATTTGCACCACATTTTTACGACTTTTCAAAAATAGCAGACCTACAAGCTCGTATAGCGGCGCGCTATGAGCTTGTAGATCTGCTATTTTTCAATAGCTAAAGCATGACATGCTATATAAACACCAAGAGGGGTTCCCGCCCAAAATGGGTTAATGCCCATTGTGCCTTTCATCAAATTGTCATTTTGACCACATCAACCAAGAGTGTTGCTTGGTGACACTCGGGTATACAAGACCGGAGCACTGTGTGCGTGCGTGCGTGCGTGCGTGCCTGAGTGCACGTGTTGTTGGGGCCCACGTGGCTGCTCGGATCTATTTCTCTGATCTTGGAGTTCCCTGAAAGGCCCTGATACACCAAACCATCCGCCGAAAATCCCTAACCTTGACTGTCTGTCGGTGCGGCATAAATTCCCCACAGCGCTCCAGAGGTGCACTGCACGCACGTCCGTAAGTGAGTCGGCTATTCCAACCAGTGCGAGATCAGAATAAGTATAATATTGTTGGTACACCATCTAAATGCTTAATTTATTCACGCAGCAGGTAAAACAAAATACTATATATTTTGTCCTATATATGTGGCCTTCGTCAGGCATGATTCCCCATACTTTTGAATATAGAGCTTGCAGTAGATCAGGTACTTTTGGCAAAGAAACGTATAGTGTCGAGGGGGAAAAGGGAGGCGACCAAATGTATGTTTATAGATGCCTGCATGGGGCACTCACATCTGTAGCCTATAGGGTTTTAAGTGGTCAAATTGAATTACTTAATACTAATCCGCAACATTAGTTCTGAATCCATATAGTCTAAGGGTGAAAATCAAACGAGTTAAATGCATTGACAGACCTCCTGCTCTACAAACTACATGCTGTATAGGATATGGATTTTGGAACACAGTCCAGTGTTATTGTTTTTACACTTTAGCCTGTAAACCAGACAAATCTGATCCTATACGCAGTGATACTAGTCTGGCCATGCCAGGCTATATTTGCATTGTGATTGCTGCTATTTAAAACATGGGAGCATGAGTGGCTCAGGAGGTTGAGCGTTTGCTTGGAATTTGGAAGATTCTCCAGTTTGTAATGTATCCCCGCCTGGCCCCTCCTTGCTTATAGTAAGTGTCCTTGACTGCCCCTGATTATGTCCTTATAACTGCTCCTGATGAGCAGGTTATTAACCAATGACCATATAGTGCAAGGCACTAGCCTTGCCTCATGGTTTCTTATTCACAGTCGGTGTGTGAATGGGTGAACGAATTGCACAGTGTAAAGCCCTTTGAAGAAAAGGCGTATGTACCTTTTCAGACTCCACCTTAAGCCCATAGCATTTGCCGTAGCGCTTGTCCTATAGCCTTGACGACCTAGGCTTATGCAAATGTTAAAGATGGAGTGCCACAATTTTCGTATTTTTCCAGTTTTTCATGTGTCTATGAGGTGACAGTACTTCATTAGACACCCTGGAGTCGTTTTTATGTGCAATGGTGTATTAACTTTGTATTTAGGGTTTCTTCCTGGAGGCTGAACCCTTGACAGTCAAACGGGCCAATGAAATAAACAGTAATATGACACATGACACTATCAGCCCCTCCCCTAACCACTCCGCCTTTATCATACAACTACAGCTGTGGGTGCGGCGGCTTCAGTTCAGGTGGATCACCACCCATCACCACCCACCAGGCAAACCAGGCATACTTAATGAACTGGTGGGCGTGTCCACATAAAAGCATGATTTTAACAAATACTGTACACTTTTTGGAAAAACTTATATTGTAATAATACCTGATGATCATGTTTTAGGGTGGAAAAAAACCGTGGCACTCCATCTTTAAAATGTAAGTGGATGCCAGGTTCATAGTTATGTTCCTATAGTTTGTATAAAGTTTAAATGTACAGATTATATACCTATATGATCCTAGATTACTATTTCTATGCATTTGATGCATCGCCTCGTGTTTACCCTGCTTACTGTAAATCGATCTGGATTAAGAGCGTCTGCTAAATTGCCGTGAATTGTAAATTGCAAATAAATCCTTCAGCTACAACATAAAGGCCATCCTTCTTCTCTCTCTTGGCATGCGGGGCCCTTTTTGTCTAAAGACACATTTCTTCCTCGCGGGGGACAAATAATAAAGAACCTCGAACCATCCTGATCTCACGTCACTGTATCTTCTCAAGGAAGATGTGCAATCTTTGTGTTGACACATTTGAAGCAGCCAGAAGCCATCCGAGGTGACTGACTGGATGATGTTGTTTACGAGACGGTGATCTTAGCTGACTCATGGAATCCCGGCTCGATGCAACACACACCCGCCCGCCCGCCCGCCATCAGGGGGGGTGTTTGACCGGAGCTGTCCGGCCCTGACCGGGTATTCTTGAACGCGAGAGGGAAAACCCAAGATGATTGGTGTGCTGTGCAGTCATGAGGGTGACATATCCATGACTTGGGCCGCATTACAGAATGTGGAACATGTTGGAAAATGTACAGACTGGTTGATTCGTTTATGTATGCGCACACACACACACACACACACACACACGGTTGGTATGACAAGTAACGGTTTTCGACATATCTGCCTGACACCGAGCATTAGCTGAAACATCTTAAAAGGCCATGTGCAGTGCTTATAACCACACCACAAACCACGCAATGTTATCAGAACTGAAACAGTACATTGTCACCTATAATACAGTATGTTTGCTGTGGTTAGTATGATCAAGTAGGTCATTCATTTATGAAAGAAATCACACCCGCGTGAACTGAGGGGCACTCTTATCATCATAGATCATCTCTTTCCGACCAATCACAATTTGCGTCCTCACTTTTCCGTCTTCACTTTTGTCTTCAATGTTTGTGTTTACACAAACACGAAAAGCTGGGCATAGGAGGGGCAAAAAATAAAATAAAAAATCTCATCCGTGTGAAGTGAGGGGCGCTTTTATCATTGTACATTTGCGTCCTCACCTTCAATGTTAGAAATAATACAGTAGAAATAATAATAATAATAATAATAATAGTAATAATAATAATAATAATTAAAAAAATGTTTCCTCTTCTATTCGGTTCATGTGCAAGTGCTGAAATTCTTACCACTGATTTAAAAAAATAAAATCAAATAAAAATAGTCGTCCTTGTGAGCTATTTTCAAAATTGTTGGAATAGGTCTCAAGTCATTCATTCATATAATTGTGTATACGTTTGGGTCCCAGGGAGACATGGAAATTGTCTTTTGGACCTGAAAAGGTTTGGGAAGTGAAGTTCCAACGAGGTATATGGAAATAACACCACATTGAGATGTCGTCCTTTTCTTTTCAATCCGATAGCAGCCAACAGGTTCCTCTTTAGTGTCATTCTTTATTTAGTGTGATCAACAGCCTGGGATGTGGACCTATTTTGATCAAGGCCAAAGGGAGTTTTATTATAAGTTGTCCTCGCCGTAGGGGTTACTAAATACCGCTGCAGCACAAGAGTGGATTTACAAGCCATGTGTGCGTGCGTGCGTGCGTGCGTGCGTGCGTGCCTGTCTGTAGGCTATGGAAATTAAATGGGCAAATAGCCAAGGAATAGAAGACCCCAAATACTTTACTTTATTTGAATATGAAATCTATAGATATTAGATTGAATGGAGAAATGAGGACCAACTAATTAACATTCACATTAACCTATACCGTATATTGGTCATCTCATTAACTCAAAACTTTTCCAAAATAGACGATCTATAAAGCTCACACTTAACTAAAATAAAGTTAAACAATCAAAGCAACCCTGCCAAGCCCACCCAATATCTCTTGTTCTACATCTTTCAATTGTGACTTTGACCCTTTTTTGAGTCCAGAACTCAATCTTCTCTTGGGTGCTGCAGTCTACTTGTCATTCCAAACAAGTTTCATGAACATCTGCCCATCCGCTCTCACCCATTACAATAAGCCACACATTTGAATGTTTAACAAAAGTATAATACGTAACTTGTTACAATGGTGTGTGTGAAAGCCATGTAGTGAGGTTATAGGCATATTGAAAAACAAAAGAGTAACCAAAATAGCCAGCAGGGCCTGACGAAAGGAGAGGAAGAGTTGAATGAAGCAGCTAGAGTGATTAAACATGCTGTAGCCTTTTTGAGTGGTGCAACCCCCACACTGAGTTGCACCACTCACTTCACTTCACTGGTCCGTGTCAACTTCAGTCCTCTTTCTGTTCAGACTATAGTTCATTTTTAGGGTTGGTATACAGGTTATGTGTCGTTGTTTGCATCCCAGGGCAATAGCATGTCATCTGTCTACTCTACGGGAAGCCTAGAGGGCTAAAATACAATGTCAAAGGGCAAAGTAAAGTGCTTTGAGTTGACAGCAACACAGGTTAAACGAACCGCAACGGAACGACTTGAAGCAAACCTCCTGGGGAAGTCGGAGTATGGCTCGTTTCACAGGGTTTTGGGTTATTTTGGAGAGTTCACGTATGCAATGACATATACTGTTAGTATAGCTGAGTCATGGTCTGATTCCACTTCAGAGGCTGAAAGGAACAAAGTGTGAATTACTCTCTATACAGCTGGCGCAATCCCACTCAGTTCTGCAGACCAGCAATCACACCTGCTAGAATAAACCAAGAACAAAAAGAGAATACGAATGGGCTGTTACAAGGCTCATTCATATGGCCCCTTTTCCATTCTTGGAACACCGGCTTTCCCCTATTTTTAAGCAGAACCATTGTAATTGGGTGTACTTGTACATCAAGCTGCCTCACGCTTCAGAAACAGGAGATAGGCTCCTGCCCTATGGGCCTCCAGGCTCAGCAAGGCTTAGCCTACTTATTGTAATTGCGGTGGTATAGCTGGTTAGAGAGCCCGCCTGGGGAGCAGGACTCTCCAGTTGCCACAGGTTCGATTCCTGCAGGCATGGCCAGCAATGTGTCTAATATGACCGGTTGAAGTGTCCATTTCACAGGGGCAATTCTATGGCAGTTACAGTTTCCCTTTCTATTCCATTTTTGTAATAATAGTTTTCACCAACCTGTAGAATGTGACACACCCACTTTGGTTCCGAACTATCATTGTTGGGTTCTGAACCAATTAATGTTCAGTGGAATCACACTGAACTGGTTCAACACTCTGAACT
>NC_137867.1:9805279-9867779 GCF_963924005.1 Protomyctophum bolini | reverse complement strand
CAGTGAAATTATCATGATGGCACTGGCAGAATGGCAGCATGCCCGGACCTTTCCTGGTGGCCTGCAGCCTAATGTCCCAAAAAAATAAAAATTACGTTTTTTTCTTTTTATATATATCATGGCGGCCCCCTACGGTCGCGGACTCGCGGCCCACCGGGAATTTGCCCGGTACGTCCAGACAGACAGACAGACAGACAGACAGACACACACACACACACAGACACACAGACAGACACACACACACACACACACACAGACAGTGGTGAAAACAATACCTCTGGCCTGTGCCTGCTCCTTGTGGCTGGTCTGGAGATGATTAGTATGCACCATGATTCAGCCAGAGCTAAAAAAAGGAAACCGAGCAACTCTCCCCGAGGGGGAGCAAGGTAAAATAAGACACGTGCTGAGATGGTACTCTTGAGCACTGACGGCCTCTCTCCACATTAGGTGACCCAGGACTTGAACGTCGAGGTACTATTATTACAAGCACATCCAGATTCCCCCCCCCCCCCCTAGTAACCATGCTCGTCATTACATAAGGATGTATTTGAAATGGTGCCCGATGTAAGTGATGAGCTTCACTGTACATGTGCTCGCTCATCAGATATTTTGAAATGAATGCAATGAATGCATCAGATATTTTGAAATGAATGCAATGAACGCATCAGTGGAACGACACTGGAGAGACGTTATATATTTCATACCCTAAAGAAAGGGGCTATAGCGCCCCTCAAAAATCACACTTGTTTGAGGTGATCAATACGTCACATTCCGTGCTCTGCCAATCAAATCATCACAAATGTCATTCCAGCCAATCGGTTTTGGCGTCTTCACTTTTCTGCCGTCACTTTTATCTTCAATATTTTCTTTTCTCAGCCAATCAAATCATCGCGAATGGGGTGATCAGCCAATCACAAGCCCATGTTTGTGTTCACACAGCCCCTGAAATGCTGGGCATAGCGCCCCTCAACCAACGTAATTGGCCCCTTCACGTATATTAGAAGGACAATATCATCTACCAGGACCAAGGACAGGTGTTTTCAATGAATCCATCATGGTTAAACTGTAGTTTCAGGTTACTATGAGTTTGTATAGGAAGTGTCTGATAAAATGAATATCAAATAGCTAAATACTGAATCAAGCAACTTAAAAACTGTCTGGGTCGCTAACCCTAACCCAAGTAGACGCTAAAATGAGCCCAAACATGTTTGAAAGTGAAATATCCCTTTAAGTACATAATAGTGTGTCAGAGTTAATACAGCTTTGCCGTAACAGTAATCCATGTTGAACTTTTAATTAGGCATTCCACTCCCTGCAACCACAGCTCCGCATTCGAATTCCGTGCATGCAATTTACATCACGGCGGCCCGGGCACATTTCAAAGCCTTTTTTTTCTCAGAGTCATTATAGAATTCCAGTCTGTGAGAAAATCTTCCAGGAGCAATCTCTAGGTTACGGTGAAAATCCATGATGGCATAACAGTAGGGGCAGAGTAGCCTATATCTGTGGTGGTGTGTGAACTCCTGCACTGTGCCCTCCTTCCCCCTAGTGCTCAGAATAGAGGCCAATAGAACTCCACCGAAGCCACATTTCTGGGTCCGATGCCAGTCCTGATTTTGGAGATTCCCGGGCTACCGGTTTTAGAGATGTTTTGACCTATATAAAAAAATGATGTCTTAAAAAAAGAAAGAAAAAAGAATGACTGGGCCATCGGAATTCGTGTTAGCTCCTGTGTGAGTGAGTCTCAAAGGAAAAACCACTCCAATTGTATAAGTTATATTTTATTAACATACTCTACCATCAGTCTTTCGGACTCGGTTATGACAGGAAACACCAGCTGGTCCTCCATATACGTAGATCAGTTTGTTCCATCAGACATCAAAGGTTTTCTGCAACGTTTCAGTCACACCGACGTGCTTTGGTTTGCGGGCGCACAAGTGGGACGGGATGAGAGTTAAGATGGAAACTGTCAGTGGTGGAGAACAACACTGACGCAACGAGGTGGACGAGGACTGTCAGGGAAAGGAGGAGTGAGCGAGTGAGAGAGAGAGAGTGAAGAGAGGAGGAGGGCATCCGTCCAAACGCAATCTGTCATGTCAAAGCTGAACTCTCTGTGACTTTTTCCTGGTGTTGAGATGAGATGAGCTATAATCAGGCCCTGACAAAGGCAGTTGTTTACCTCCACACAGGCAATGAGCTGGATGAATGGTTGCAGAGCAGAGCGTGGCTGGCTGGCATAACCATGAGTGAAGTACATGTTTTACTTAAGTAAAAGTACCAATGCAATGTAGAAATACTCTGTTACAAGTAAAAGTCTGGTATTCAAAATGTACTTGCGTAAAATTACAAAGGTATTGGCATCAAAATATACTTAAAAGTACCAAAAATACTCACTGTTATCGTAATGTGTGAAATGTATCCATTATAAAATAATATTTTTGAAAATACTGTTTTGTGAGCTTCCTTTTATAGCGGCTATTTTCAAATAGCCATATAATAATAATAATAATACAAATCTGCAAAAGTAACTAGTGACTCAAATAATTGTAGTGAACTAAAAGTACAATATTTGCCTCTGAGATAGTAGTGGCGTCGGAGTAAAAGTATCGAAGATTCAAGATTGGACATACTCCAGTAAAGAGGGGAAAAAAACTCAAAATTGTACTTAACTTAAGTACATTACTTGAGTAAATGTACTTAGTTACTTTCCACCACTGGCACCGGAGCGTGCAACTAACAGCAACAGGATTTCTAATCCTTGCACAACTCAAGAACATGATGCCACCCGCGCTAAGCTGCAAACAAAAACAAAACAAAAATCTAATAAAAACACCAGACTGTGCTCTTCGTGTTTGTCTGATCGAGTGAACGGCCATGACACCCTTCTAAATTATACTTACTTTTAGGTTGTATTATTATAATAATTTAATCTGCCATGTATGAAGCATGGGTGTGCATGGGTGTTCGTTTGATCATTGTGGATTGTCATGTCTGTTCAAATTGTCTGTAATTGTCCTGTAAGTCCATATGGGCTGGGCTTCCTTGGAAGCATATATGACACTTAAATGAAGAAAAATCTATCAATCTTATACTTTGTTGCCTATGACTCTTTCAGCTAAATATTGTATTTTCAACTAAATAAAGTGTCAGAGCGACGTTTTCTTTAGCTGATAATATATAACATTTGTGATTGTCAAATCCACTCATTCCAGCATGTCTCTCGGTTAGTAAATTTATAGATTGATAGGCTTTACTGTACTCTGTGCCCAGTACAGTACTCTTCAAGTGACAAGTGACACGCACACGCCCATTAGCATTCATTACACCGAACCTGAGCCTCACACTTCTATTTTAAAAGTTTTAAAATAGGTAAGGAGGGGACGGCATGCACAGTGCACACACACTAGTAGTAGTAGCAGTAGGGTCTTGAACTTCTTGTGCTGTGTAAGGGCTGGCGTGTGTGTGTGTGTGTGTGTGTGTGTGTGTGTGTGTGTGTGTGTGTGTGTGTGTGTGTGTGTGTGTGTGTGTGTGTGTGTGTGTGCGTGCGTGCGTGCGTGCGTGCGTGCGTGTGCGCGTGGCACTGTCAGGGTTAGGGGGGCGTGTGAAGCTGGAATGTGGAGCATGCTGGGACTTCAGTACGGCGGGACTGGGAGTCCAGGCAGAGCGTCATATGCGGTGTCAGGTTCCCATCCCGTCTACACAGTGAGGGTGGTCAGCACTATAGTGGTGCTAGTGGTCTACTTATGGTGGTTATTTCAAGCAGCAAACAATTAATACCTTCACCTTTTAATTATGGCCAGGCCGGGCCCATCTATATCAACCTCATTAACCCCAGCTAATGTTAGCCAAGTTTCCATTCCTTATTGAGAACTGCATATCAGTTTATGCAGTTCATGGGGATATATGGCTGAGGAAACTCGTGCCTCATATTTGATGAAGTTAAAATATTATTTTCCAATGCTAGTAGATTTTATCTAAATGCATCGTCTCGGTTGGTGTGGAAACCTCCGAATGTCCAAAACGGTTTACTTTTCAGGATTCAAATTCTGAAATAGCAGATCTATATATACTTTTGATACTTTTGTGTGATGCTGTACGTATTAATTTACGAAAAAACACAACATTACATACATAGACGACATAATGTACGTATACAACTTTGGCATTATGCAAAAAGATAGACAAAAACACTCAGCATCTTTACAGAGCGAGACAGCTATCAACATAATAGCCAGCAGCTGTGGTACAGCTGTTGCCAGTATTATATTTTCCATTGATATGCATTTCAAACAATGCATGTATGGCAGCATATGTTTGAAGGCAGCATTGGCCCGCTGCGCTGACTGAGGAGACGGTCTGCTTTTTGTCCCTTCTCCTCGAGCGACGTCAAAGCAGGGTCCTGTTCCGTCTCATGGTCAATGGCTCTCAACAGCCGTCCAATCCAATATGATGCATTCAGGAGGTAAACAGCTTTCTTTCCTGGCAAGGTTGCTGAAAATCACTCGCCTGTCTACACTTGTCAGCTCTGAGGTTGGTTGCAATAACAAGACAAGCAGCAGCAGCCTTGGTGCTGCAAAACCAGAGTGAACCAGCCACTGGAGATCAGTAAGGTTCCAGACACTTCAAAAGGGGAACATTGTGATCTAAACTCCCTCTTGCTCCCTCTCTCTCTCTCTCTCTCGCTCACTCCCCAAGTACACCCGATGAGAAAAACAGAACATTTGTACTCAAAGATATGTCCTGCTGCTCTTTTAGAGCGTGTGCGTGTTTGCGTGCGTGCGTGCATGCGTGCGTGTGTGCAGGCCTACAAGCAAAGAGTGAGAGCTGATAAGGGAATGTGGACTCGGTTATTGAGAAGGCACAGTATCGTTATACAGTGTGTAACTCAACTAAAATAAAAGGACTCACACACACTATAGTTTGCTTACTTTGTCCAGATCGGTGGCATTAAGATTGATCATCCAGATTATGTTAAAGTTGAGAAAACCGTAAAAGTTGTGCCTTGATTAAACAAACCAAAAAATAAAAGGAAAGGAACATTTATTTTCCCGATCTTGATGTTCATGTTTCTCACTGAGCTACTTTCACTGGCTGCAGGTTATTGATGCTCGCATCCAATTCAAAACACTGGCAATGACTTACAATGCAATCAAGGGCATGGCACCTCCTTGCCTTCAGGAGGATCCACCCCTCCCAGGCGCTCGCACCCGCACACTTAAGATAGGCTGTCCCTCCCTTCCATGAAGTCCCTGGCTCCTCTGCCTCTCCTGGGCTCCAAAGCCATGGAATGACCTCTCATCCTCAGTTAGGACTGCAGACTCACTAGCTCCCCACTTTTGCCGCAGTCTGAAAACTCACCTCTGCAGACTATGCCTCACTCTCAGAACTTTCCCTTGCTGATATTATCATTGTGCCATTTTTCACTAGTTGGTACACAGTGTACCAACTAGTGATTGAGAGGCTGCCCATGCTTTTTGGTGTCACGTGGACCTGCTAAAATTGCATCCGTAATTTCTAGAGAAAATAGCAACCGCTAGGTAGATGTATAGATAGCTACTTTATCCTGAAGGAATTGTGTTTTGTTCAACAGCTCCAGTGCAATACATACCGGCACATACATTGACCATTTTTATTAGGAAGAAACCTCGTATATTCAAATAGTATAATCAACAGGAAGTTAACATTTTCATTAAGAAAATAAAACCACGTGACTTTTGGTGATGCTCTATAGCCTATTGTCTGAATTTGTTTGTTTACGTACTAAAAAGTGTGACTTTGAGAGCTGTTTCAGCGTACAATGTAATTGTAAGTCAATTGTAAGAGCATATTTTGAATTAGGCCTGTCAATTTCTAATCACTGGAGCAATTGTTTTACATTTCTTGTCCACATTTGGAGTTACATCATGGCAAGGTAACTACACAACCCAAACCACTGCAAAAGTGGTCTTACCCTTTAACTTAAGACCTGGAGTTGTGGTCAATGCTGTTTGGCCGCTCAAAACAGCCAAACAGCACTGGCTACAGACCTGCTACTTAAGACACGCAAAATAGGGCCCTCAGTCCAGACTGAGACGCATCTTTTGAAATCCGAATGGAATCGCCTTTGGAGTAGATTTTCCCAACTACAAAAGGTGCTATATGCCATTAGTCCAATTGATCTGACGGCAAAGATTATAATTAAGAACCGCAGAGCGACCGGTGCGCAAATCAAAATGAGCAGGTGATCGACTCCTCCCCCTTGCACATGCCTAAAATTGCTGATATCTGCGCCTCCCTCGTTGAAAGCAATGTTACAACTCCAGCTTGTCACACTCCAGGGCTGCATAAACAGCGCTCGAGTGCTGTTTTCTGCCCCCTCAATGACGCCACTCTCCTAGTCTACACCACTCTGGAGTGTACAGGGTTTGGTTTGATGAGGTCAGATCAACATATGGAATGAATTCTGTATTGGCCATACATGGAGTGTGTCAAGAGGCATGACGGGCGGACTGAACGGTCGCAATTATTTTAGCCTTTGCATACGCCTGTAAGGTCGCAGAGGCTAGGGCAAGTGCTATGGGCCAAGATGGAGTCTGAAGAGGTGGGTTTTCAGACAACGGCGTTAGATTGGGAGTGAGTGCATGCAGTTCAAATTACAATGGGAAGTGCATTCCATTCCATATAGTGTTGAAGCCAGAAGGGAGAAAAGTCTGGGACATGTGGAGCGTTGTCCCGGTGTTTTTAGTGAAGGTACTTCCAGCTTCCCTGCGTTGGCTCATCTGAGCGTGCGGGAGGGTTTGTAGTTTCCAATCAGACTTGCAAGATATAGGGGTGCCAAGCTTTGGTTGTTTTGAAGGCCAGCATCAGAGTTTTGTACTCGACCGGGAGTCAATGGAGGGAGCGGAGAAGGGGGGAGAAATATCAACTATTTAGGTCAGACTTTAAATAGCTCTTTAATTCTGTAATGCTTGCTGTTTTCAACTACAAGAGCTTAGCGATAATGTGCTGTTTCGTGTATTTCACGGTTTCCATACACTATATTCCTCGCTTTCAGTAAGCTTCTCTGAACGTAATCTCTGTGCTCTGAAGGGTTGTTCTGACCCGAGTTCTGCAAACCCATATAATATGGGAGGAGCAAACGGAACTGTTGCTCTGGATTGGTCAAGCTGAGAAGAAGGCGCTGCAACAAGACAAATTATCCAAATGAATGAATGACTGAAGCTTGTGCGCACACAGCAAGACGTTTTATGGGACCAAATTAGCATGCGATTATTTCTCTATTGTGATTTTTATAATGCCAACCACACAATTAGCCTCAATTCATTCCTTGGGCTTAACATTCATCTCCACTGGAGGTCTCATGGCGGGCGGCCTCTGTTGTTTTATTCACTGGCTCAGTGTTCGGAAAGAATAGCTTACCTCCCAGTGAAGGCAATTGTTCATCGTGGAACTCATTGGAAATTGAAAATTCCCCCGTGTTCTCATTCTAATAGTTAATACCTTCATCCGTGTTAAAAAATGAACAGGTCATTTGTGAAACTATACGATTGCATTTCTGTATACGTCCATAATTCCCTTCTTATAGCCTATGTCATTTTTTTTGGTTTGGCCGGTTTTAACTGGTCCATTGTTTTCAGAAGAATGCAGGAGCTTGCCCACCAGATAGCATACGTGGTGTAAGTCAGTGTTGGACATGTGTATGCATGTGTGCATTTTCTATTATGTCACCAGTGATGATGTGGCACCGGCAGACATAATGGGGCCCCCCGCGGCCTCGACACACACAGCCTGTCTTTCTCTGTCGCTCCACACTGGACGTGCCTGCGGGCAAGTGGTTTAAAGTAACTAAGTACACTACATTTACTTAAGTGCTGTTACTTAAGTACAATTGTGCGGTATTTGGACTTTACTTGAGTATTTCCAATTTCCTACTACACGACATCTCAGGGGCAAATATTGTACTTTTATTCCACTACAATTACTTTTACTTGTATTGCGGTATTAATACTTTTACTTAAGGTAAAACATTTGAGTACTTTTTCCATCACTGCCTGCGGACAGCATGCTGCTGCCATGAGAACCCCTGGAACGCCGGGGTTTCTGGGTAGGGGGATTAAAACCATTGAGAGGAAACAGCTGAGGCCTGCCTGGCGTCAGCAGTAGTGGTGGAAAGTAACTAATGCAGTACATTTACTCAAGTACTGTACTGAAATTCAAACCGGATGATTTTTGTTTTCTTTACTGGAGTAGTTTACATTTTCAGTACTTTTAATCTACAGTAGGCCTACATCTCAGAGGCAAATATTGCACTTTTACTCCACTACAACTATTTGCAAACTTTAGTTACTATTTACTTAAATGTGCAGAAATATTACAAAATATACATTGACATTGACCACCTCTGCCCTATTCAAGCATTTGAAAATAGACGATCTACAAGCTCACAATTGTGATGCATTGTGTGAGCTTGTACATCTGCTATTCTCCAAAGATTTGTATACATCTCAATTGAGCCTCTGCGTTTTCAACCCAGCTTTGTGGCTGTTTCTCAGTTTCCCTTTCCGCGATGCAATGGACCGATTACAGAGCGCCCGCCATAGAGCAGTGTTGTTTTCGTCGACTAAAACTATGACGAAAAATGTTCGTCGACTACCTTTTTCCACTAACGAAAACTAAATGGAAACTAAATGAAAACTAAGTTATGATGACTATAAGACTAAGACTAAATACACAAATGAAAACGTTAGGAAGGGACTAGTGGACAAGAGAAGTCATTTTACAATTGGTTGCATGCTGAAAATAGCCGATCTACAAGCTCACAACGCGTCGCAAGCGAGACACGTTGTGAGCTTGTAGATCGGCTATTTTCAGCAAGTGTAAAAACAGTCATATATACGACGGCATCAAGGCCCGCCAAAATACATTTTAGTCGACTAAATCAACTGTAGATTTAGTCGACTAAAATCTTATGATATTTGGTCGACTTAAACTAGAGTAAACACTAAAACATTCCAGGTGACTAAAATGTGACTAAAACTAAATGAAAACTATTCAAGAGACTATGACTAAAACTAAAATCAAAATTTGCTGCCAAAAACAACACTGCCTTAGAGTGTATAATGGCTCACATAACCTGCCCAGCACGGGAAAAACACAGTCCGTGCAGACAAAGATAAATCGCTGTCTGCCTTCGTCCAAAATGTACGGTTTGTGTCAAACTGATCGCAATGCCATGAGCTATGCCACATAAACGCGTGGGGCGTCGAAGTTGTATACATTTGAAAAACTTGTGACACAGGACATTCTGTATAATAGTACTTTCTACTTTTGGTACTTTCTACATACCAATACTTTTGCACTTTTAATCAAGTAAAAAAAAATTGTTCCGGACTTTTACTTGTAACAGAGTATTTCTATATTGCAGTATTGACACTTTTACTTGAGTAAAAATAATGTCAGTACTTTTTTCCTCCACTGGTCAGCAGTAGCTTCACCCCCCCCCCCCCCCCCCGGGCCCGGTCCCCCCCCCCCCCCCCCCACCCCCACTAATGCTCTCCTCTGGTTGTAGGGTACACAGTCATTCAACCACAACGGCTTGTGGACCTACAAATGTTATGTCAGGGGGAGCAGGCGACTGCATGGGGGGGGGGGGGGGGGGGGGGTAGAGTGGATGAGAAGAGAATGAATGGGGCCGGGGGGTCAAAGCTATGAGTCAGCTGCTGAGTCATCACCGTTACTCACACAAAAGGGCCTATGACGAGAGTTTTGAATCAAAGTGAAATTAACCAAGCAAGCCAAGCCGTATGTATTGAGCCCCGAAGTCCTGACGTCACTTGCTCATCCCCTGCGGTTCATGCCTGGTTCACGGATGTCATTTCTCTATTGAGAATAACACGGGGGTCATCTGGAAATCGTTTCATATAAAGCATTGTGGTATAAATGCATAAAATAAACAAGCTGTCTCAGCGTTATTGCCAGGGAGGTGTCTCTGTATCGTTTGCGACAGTCAGTCTCTCATGAGTCTGTTTCTATAGCGAAAATGTAACTAATTCAGTAGCAGTAACAAAAGCGTTTTCTCTCAGTCAGTTGATTCTTCATATCCATATGAGTGAAGCGGCCGGGGTGACATGTTTACTTTTCAAACACATTATATTATATACATAATATATAATTATATGAGGCGATCGAAAATCCTTCTATGGGGATTACAATGCAAATAAAAAGTGAAAAATGAACCCGTGGATTTGATGTCAGAATCCGGTGCTCTATAATACACCAGTTAGTTACACTCGGATCGTGACAAATCATGACAATGAACACAATGTTTTGGGCCGATCAAATAATTCATAAGAAAATATATATATAGTGTTGTATCCTGCCTTTATTTTCTTCTTTCTAATTATTTGATCGGCCCAAAATATTGTGTTCGTTGTCATGATTTGTCACGATCCGAGTTGGCTTTGTCCGCGGCGTAACCGTCTTCATATAAATACTTTTTGAAAAGCCTATGGAGAAAATTAATGGAGAATCATTTCCTGGGCCACTCATTTCCTGGGCCACTTTCCTGGGACTGCGACGCTCTATTCTGGTTTCTGCTTGTAGAACAGCAATTGTCAGCAAAGAGGTTTGGTGTTGAACAAGTCACAAGTGAACCTAGAACCCCAGCCCCCAGGGGACCCCAGTTAGCTAGGTATATGCTGTATAAGTGCGTGGTTAAAGCTGCTATAACCTCTTTTTTTCAGACAGCCAGCAATGAGTAAAACGATTGTGGCCCTAGATGTGTAACAGAGACTAAATGTTTTTTGGAGCGTTTTGCTCATTGCTGGCTGTCTGATTATTACCTGTCTTCTTAACTAAATTTTTATCCCACGATTTTGCAACCCATTTTTTCACCCAGTGTCAATTATCTAATGTAATCCTGGGCGCTACACTAACTCTGCCAACCTGAGGGGGGGCAGTGGACTGACCTCATGCTACCTTCTATGCATCCAAGCTGCTTCTTTTCTCCTGACAGGGGGAGTTTCCCCGGCCGGACGTAGCATGTGGAAGGAACACGTTATTCCGACCAGTTCCTTTCCCCTCCATCGAGCGCTCCGGCTGGCCAGGGGGAGGTAGTTTAGAGACCAGGGCTTATAGACAGATTTCATCATGTTTTAATGTGTGTTGTCTTTTTCCAAGTATTGGTCTGCTATTGTTAGATTTTTTCCTTACACCTGACCTAACCCCACAAATAAATATATTATTACTTGCAAAGCGCAAGTTGGCAGCTCGACAGAGTGCATTTCTAGTTTATTATTGTTTAAGGTTCATACATTTGAAGTATTTTACGTAGGTTTATGTAAAGTTTCCAGAGTTGTGTGATTACGTATACAGCTGTGCTCCTATGCGTGCATGTGTCACTCTCCCTGCATGGCTGGCTGCAGAGAATCAATGATTATAAAACGTGGTTGACACAAAACAAAATCAATTCTCTATGAGCGACATTGAGGGGTTTGTTGTGTCACTCACAGAGAGAGGTGAACATTACAAATGGGTCATTGCATAAACAAACAACAGTGCCACAGTGCCAATGCAGAAAGCACAGGCTGGCTATAGTTGCAGCCTCTGCGACGTAACAAACAAAGGCAACAGGAAGGGGAGGTGGGAAAGGAGCATATTGCAGATATGTGGACGTTTGCACAAAGATCAAACTCACTCGGCCAAGAGCTGCAGTCCCCTACTGCTGGATAATGGTCAGGGGGCATTATTTAAAAGAAAAACATAGGTTTTGTCAATTACAAAATAATACTGGCTCCCACACTGGATCTACTGAGTACTGACTAACTTATTCTGAAAAGCCGGTCCCTATAGGCTGGGTCGCTAAGCCGGCTTATACCGGTTACAACTATAGCCACCACTGTAAATAAGCAACCAGGTCTGTGTGAAAACAAGTCCAGAAGAAGTAGATGTCACTCTTAAACCAACCACGATAGAATATCCAAACCGAGTTCCTCTTTCTAAAATAAATAAATAAAGTGTTGTTATAAGCTGTGTTTAACTGAATGGGCTCCCAAATTGAAAGATACACGGACAAGGGATGTACGGTGGTTGAATTCAAAACAAGATATTCCTCCGTTATGGGTTTGCAGTTCTATAGCCTGCGCGTGTTCCTTCTCATGCATACGCGATGCAGGCACAGATCAATAAATGATGTGTTCTGCTGCTGTCTGTGTACTGTACGCACTCACTGTGTGGTGTCTACTGTCTGTCCCCGGCCTGGCTCCCCAGCTCTGCACTGCATCAGCGTCAGGTTTCACTGCTGGTTCCTGGAGAGCATTGTGGGGAATACTCACTCACCTTACCTGTGAGGAAATGTATTGTTATGGAACTCATTCCGTTTCATAATATTCTGCTTACTTGATGCCTTAATCTTCTTCACGGATGTCCAAGGGTTTAATAGGCATACACATGTATCTGTGGCCCTGTGGGTCCCCAGTATTTAAAACAGTGTTTTACTGGATTCATTTTTGGGTGAACTACTCCCTGTCCTTAAGTTACACCCCATGGGCCACGAAGCCTTGACTTAATGGAGATTGCTTTTTGTCATGTTCCTGAGCCATGCAATAATGTGATGACCGGCAAAGTCTCCTGCTGAATCTCCTATACTGACCTGTCATCAAATTATTGGCTCCAACTTAAGAAATATCCATGAATTCCAAGCTTCATGCAGGTGTGTAGTGTAATTGATAGAAAATAAGACTACTCCTTAATATAGCTTGGCTTCAGCCCCTGCATCGCTAGCCACGGCCATTCAAAATATGTTCTGGCGATAAATGAAGATACGAAATGAAAATTCTGACTGAGTGTCAGGCTACCTTTAATCCATAAAACCAGTAATTCACCTTTCACAGCACTGCCACTCAAGTGTGGAATTCACTGCCCCCCCTTCCCTCAAAACAAGCAGATCACTGGTTTCCTTTAAAAAGGGTCTGAAAACTTACCTGTCACTGTCAGCTGCAGGTCAAAGGGAGAGAAGGTGATTGGCTGCTATTGTGTTTGCAAATCAGTGGACCATGACACAGCTTAACACAACTATTCTTTACTTTCAAACTCAGAGTAAATATAATAACAACGGCAGAAGCAGCAGCATCACATCATCTTGTTGTATAAGAGACTGAAGTAATAGATCCCAGATAATCCCCCCAATCATCACAAGGCATGCAGGAACATGCAATGAGCGCAGCACCATCGAACAGCTGTCAGTGAGACATAACAGCTGCCCTACCTCTTTACCCCCCCCCCCCCCCCCCCCTTTTTGTTTTATTAATGTATTTATATTCCAAACTGACTGTACATGTAGATTTAATGTGTTTGAGAAATCTTATTTGTTTGTTGTCGCTGTTGTCATTGTGAATGAATGCATGGGACCCCGAATGGAAACAAGACCGCAAGGTCTTTCTTCGGACCAATGCTGTGCTTGACTGTACCCTGTACTGTTTGCATCTCATTGTCTAATAAAATTATCAATCAAACAATCAAAGTATTGTTGTATAGTCCTTTTTTTCTCTTTTTTCCCTCAGGCAGGTCTGCTTTTTGTCCCTACAGTCAAAACTAAAAATGGAAAAAAGTTGTGCATTAAAAACATTTAATGCACCACATTTCTGGAAGAGACTCACAGAACACGGCATGTGTGCTCTGCTCCAAATCTGTTCTTTTAAGACTTTGCTACTGCCTTTTTATTGATGCTTTTGACTGCAACCATATGCTTGTATGCTTATTTATTTTTCACTTTGTCTTTGTGTTAATGCTCTTCTTGTGTAAAGGTCTTTGGCTTGTTGTTGGAATGTGCCTTGTCTTGTGGCGCACTGTAAATAGTCTTTTCAGGAGGTCAGTGGGCAAGTCCAGTCTGTGTCCATGCCGTTTGTCATCATGCGACTGTCTGGTCACAGTGCATGGTCACCCTTGACCCCACACACACTCATACCTCCCTGACTAACTACACAAATCTGGTAGATAGCATAATTGTGTCTTTACTGCATGCACAGTCCAAAGAGTAAACACAGGACTGCGTGGCCAGGCCAGAATTGGGCCTCTATACGGCCAAATTCATATTAGCTTGTGCTCCGCGTCATGCCCCGGACATAGGTGATCTAGATCAGAAGAGGTATGCCCTTCTAGGAGTCTAGGAAATACAGCAGTGGCTGTATCCAGGCAAGAAGGCAGGCAAGATGTGTTAATTGTCGTCTCCCCGCGCACAATCGTAGCACTAAAGGTTTTCAAAGAGATATACCTGCCAGACGAGTAGGATACAAAGGCTGAAAGGCATGCATTTACATTCCAATGGGTGATTGAGGGTCGCGCTCTACCGCAACGGCCAATGAGCTGTCCATTAATGGCTCTCAGGTCTTGTTTTTGTCCACTTTTTTTCTTATTGTATGGATTTTGGCCAGGCCATGGATTTGGACAGGTGGCCTTATTGTAGATATTCCTCTGGAATACAGAGGTTTAGCCAGGTGGATATGGATATTGCCCAGCCCTATAGCCCTGCCCCCTATCATCTTGAATTGGTTCAAGCAGGTCATAGAAACTAGAAAGTGAATGAATATGACCTAAAATATTTCTGCACTGCAGAAAACGGAAAAGAAAAGAAAGGGATAACAATCTATCGCTGTGAAACCGAAAACTGATACACATCTTAAACAATGGCAAAAACTCTGAATGGAATGGGTACGTAATATTACTGGATGGGCTTCGGTTCTAGGACTGCACACTGCTGCTTGTTGCAGCATTGGCATTGTACACGTGTGACTCTGCAGATTGTAGCTAAGGCGAATTGGGCCAGTCAGTCACACTTCCTTAGTGAAAAAGAACTTCAGCACACCCAGATGAGTTCAAAAGCAGGTGTGTAGCCTGGGAACAAACAGTAAATGAGATCAATGATAAAAAGACACATGGGTCGCGGACCCATTTGTATGGGTCGCGACTCGTGTGTATTTAATGCATCTTCATTTTTTTGTTTCCTACATTTTGTTGTCTCCACCAGGCCGAAGGCATGGGGATGGGGAGAGAGTATGTCCTTCCGTCCGTCCGTTATCAGCTAATCTCCGGCACCGTTGGCCCGATCCATGCCAAACTTTGCACACACACTCCCTGGATGCCAACGACGAACCTCTGCCCCAAATATTACTCAACGGCCTGTTATAGCGCCACCATGAGGCCGATTTAGGCAAAACACATTTCTGTAGATAACTTGTACTCCATACATCACACAATTCGGTATACACTATCTCCATAGTCATGTGATCAACACAGATCTGCACAATTCACCATCTTCCATCCTGATTGGCTAAAATAGGCTTCCAAAGCTCACATGATTGGTCCGTTTCGGGAAAAAAAGCAACAAATCACAAACACAGTGTCCAATTTCCATGAAATTATACACGCACATTTCCACTAGCACTATTTCTTTCCCAAATCAGCCTCACGGTGGCGCTATAACAGGTAATTTCCTGTTTTTACCTATAACTGCATCGATCTGTTTACAACTTATGTATACACTCCCTAGAGGCCATGGAAAAAAACATTTTTCCTGCATCCCTCCACATCTGCCGGTTATAGCGCCACCATGAGGCCGATTTCTGCAAAACACATTGTTTATGTTATAGTCGCACAGATATAATCCAAATCTCACGCGAATTGGTACACATGATCTCTGCAGTCATGTGATCAAGACGAGCCTCAAAGTTAGCCCGTTTTGTACAAAATGCTGCACATGTCCTGCTCATCCAGAATTCTATCCTCAGAGATGCTATGAGTGATCTGGCTCTGCATTTCCTCAACAAAATGAAGACAATTGTTGCAAGAAACAAAAATAAAGAACAGAAATAAATAATAATAATAATCATAATAAACATAACTCTATAGTCTAGGGTGACACGGCATCCACTTTGAGAAACCCTGTGGTGTGTATGGTCTGGGTAAGCTTTAATTGCTGTGGGGCTTTCCATTGTCATGCAACAGACTGCGCCAAAGTTTGGTGCAATTGTCCATATGACCATTAGGGGCGCTGTTGCACTAGTTATTTATTAGAAGAGGCCTTTTAGCTGGTGAGAGGCAGCTTGTTCTTTCAAGCTAAAGAAGGTGCTATGACCCACCCAATTAATGTATTTCTGACTATCAGGCAAAAGACGCTATGGGGTAAAACTAATCATGAATTTTAATCATTAATTCAACTTCATTTTCAAAGCACATTTTCTACAACATATTTGCTTTTTCTTCCACGTACGTTTCAACTGCCTATCATAGTGTTCCTGCAATGAAGTGTGTAGAGGAATCCTTGTATATGGTAGATTTGAAAATGATATGCATTGCTGCATAATGTGTATTCATGCAGAAAAGAAGGAAATTACAAGTTTACATTTCAATTAAACCAAAGGTTTATTCAACTCAAAAGGAAGAACTAGACAAAAGTTTAAAATCATTCATAACATAGTCATACAATATCTATACATCATCATGATCAGCAAAACTTAAAGACAAAATAAAAGGAAAAAAATAAACATACAAATGGAGAATAAAGAACAACTGAAATGAGTAATATTGCACTTTGTTTCTAAAACGTTTCAGATCCCCCCCCCCTAGTTCTTTTCCATAACATTTTAGTTTCTGCCTTTCATACAAGTCAGGAGTTTTAGCTTAAGTTTGACACCAAACTATATTCTGAGGCCCAAGAAAGAGAATGAATGGACTGTGGAACTGACCGACCTGAAAACAAAATGTGTGAGCTTATTCATCATTCATCATTGTTTAAGCTTGACAAAACATATATATATATATATATATATATATATATATATATATATATATATATATATATATATATATATATATATATGAGTGTGAGAGAAGTCTTATATTTTATTTTAATTCATCATCATCTCGGAATAAAGCGATTTGTCTAACTGCTCTGTGATAACTAAGAGGTTCGATCTCAAGCAGGGGGGGAGGGTTGACTGGTCAACAGCTGCCACCACCCCCACCCATGGGCTTAGAGGCTCTCGAATCCAACTCAATAGCCTAGTGTTTTTTAGTTGTTGTAGTCTGTCTGGTAAAGAAAACTACATCAATGCCCAAAAGTACATGAAATACAATACAATGAAATAAACAGCCCAGTTTGGACTAAACACAAAGAGGCTTGTCTAGGGACCACTCGCTTATTATCTTATTTTCTCTCATAGTTTTATATAAAAAAATGACTTTTGTCTTCTCTTCCCTTTTTGTCCCTTTTGAATAAACATGGAAAGATCTCAAACGCACAGTTATTATATAGAGATGAAAAGAAAAAAGGAGAGAGAAGAGTTTTAAAGGGAACAGAGAACGCAGACACTGAAATATGAAGTTATATCACCATCAGGGTCTTCTCTATGTCAAGGCCACTAAGATAAGATCACTTTTTTTCCCCGTAATCTTTTCAATGATCTGCTGTTGCGTCGATTACTGTCAGAATCTGTTCAGTCATAAAGTTGTCAGCTGGATCTCGATAAGAGCGTGCACACACACACACACACACACACACACGCGCGCGCGCGTCGTCGGCTACGGTTAAAATGTAAACTTTCCAAAAACAAAAACGAAAAAGAAAGTCACTAATCTTGAAAAGATTAAAGATAATGTTTTCATGTCCTATATACAACACTGCTTGACTGAAATGTCGCTTCAGTAATAACATGGTCCCAACCAAACGTTTTCATCAACAGACCTTCACCGCGAAATGCTAAGTTTTTCTCATTTTTCTTATAAAAACAAAGTGCTACTTCTCCGTGTATCCCTCCTCCCGACCATGCTAAACCACTGTTCCAGCCGGTCTTCCTGTGTTGACCGAGTTAGAAAACCAATGTATTACCCGTGTCAACCTAAACACTACTTGGGCCGGGTCGAACAGAGGTTCAGCAGCGTCCCCCAGCCATGCAATGTTGGGGGGGGGGCTTGCTTCTTCTTATTTTTTTTACCGTAGCAGAAGCAAGGTCTTAAAATGTCCTCCCATTTTCATTTTCATTTTTTTTTCTAGCATTTTGGCTTCACTGGTCTGGTGAATCTAACAGTTGGTTGGATGAACTGGGCAAGTTGCAGCAGGACAATAAGGGAATGTCATTCATCTGAGAAAGCTGCCTTGCTTCTCATATCTCTAGCGGTTTGGTATAAGTTCTTTTTTTTCTTTTTTCTTTTTTAAACAAACTCTTCGTTATTCTAAACAGTGCAATTGAAAAGAAAACCATAACATACCCACCACCCCCCCATAACCGTTTGGCAAGTAAGACCACCTGAGACAGTACTTATTTTTTCTTCTTTTAGGCAGTTATGTAAGCCAGTGTTACCCTGAGATCGGGGATAAGGGGGCTGCAGCTAACTAAGCGAGGTGGAGTCCCTCGGTTTATGTACCCACCCTTTCTGCTATATTACAAACAACCACACTGGCACACACACGCATGCACGCACGTGCGTGCGCGCACACACACACACACACACACACACACACACGCACACGCACACACACACACACACACGCACACGCACACGCACACACAGATATTTGTCTCACTGCGGGTACAATTTGAGTGGCAAAAGAAAGGCTGCAACCCTCCTAGCCTGAACCCAGAGCAACCTCAACGCAAAGCGGGAAAGAAAAGTAAAAGGAAACGACACACATTGGCTGAAAGGCGTTCTATGTTGAGCTGAACACACACATGTGCTATGACAGATGCTGACGAGATCAACTAAACAGGAGGGAGAAGCCACACTTGGGTCTGAGCTTGAGGAGGCAACATTGTAAATGAAAAGAGCTTCTGGGTGGGAAATTGTGTCGCCACAGTTCGTATACAAGTCCAGTCTAGTCACAAAATAAAAGGTCATTCAGGAAATGTCACGAGGAGAAAAGAAAATCACCTTTAAAAACAGCTTAAAACAAAATCAGTGCATTGTTCTTGTCCATTCCTCTCTCGTAAAAAAAAAAAGAAAACTTGGAAAAAAAAAAAAAAAAATAGCTGTTATCTGCATTGCTCAGTTGTGCGGATAGTCTAAGGAGTTAAGCCTGCAGTTTCTTTAATATAGAGCACAATACAAGGCCGAAACCAAACTATTAGTGATTTCTTTTCTCAGTTCTCATCAAACGGAGCCACACAACTCAATCAAGCAAAGGATGAAAAGGTGCAAAACAAAATCCCCAAAAGAGGCAGGAGGAGGCAAGTCTTTGCTCCGTTGTTGTCGTTTCATTCATAAAAGACATGGTGGTTATCAGGTTATTGTGGTTGTTGCTGATTCCCCCCCAGTCCCGTCCCGTCACTCTCTTGTCTTGATTCTGCTCAGGTCTTTCTGGACATGATTAGTCTTGCCCTTTCTGTGAAGAGCCCATGTCCTTTATGTGCCACGAGTAAAGAAGAATCGAGGGGTAAAACGAAAAAAGAAAGATGGACAGATGGAGCCCTGATGTGTCATCGCCATCATCATTAATATGACCACCAGGGCTGTTGCTGTGGCAGAGGGGTTGTTTGTTTGCCCCCTCCCCCCCCACAGGCAGATGTGGTACCCCCTCCCCATGTAGTGACTTCCGGCTCCTCTCCCCACTGAGGGGCAGTGAGAGGAGAGCTTCGCCCCAACCAAACGCAGCGTCCCAAGTCTTTTGTCTGTGGGTTGGTTTGTTGGCTATGTTGTTTGTTTGTTTTCTCTCGACGTCGACGGCGGAGTGCAAGCGCTGTCGCCGGGGAAAAATAAACAAAGCCGAGCCTTGCAGCTTGGAGGAAGTTTTTTGTTTTCCCAAGTTCCTCCCCGAGTTCTTCGGGTTAAAGGTTCAGGGGGTTTCCTTCAGCGCGAAGGACAGGTGTCAGGTCTGCGCTCCTCTGCACGGATGGCATTATCTGGGTTAGGATCGATCTAGAGAGAGAGAGAGAGAGAGAGATAGAGAGAAGAGAAGAGAAGCATTAGTCACCGGAAGACGTTGCTTTTTTTTATTTGATCGAAAACGACGACTTTGAGATCATCAGTCCAAAACGATTGCTGCTCACCTCAGAGTACAGAGGAGGGGGCTGGAAGCGGAACTCATGGATGTAGGCAAAGAGAGGACCGTCCAGCTCCTCGCGGGCTGATGGAACCTCGAGGCTGCTCTGCCTCTGTTCCTCCGTCGCGATCTCTGCATAGCTCGGTGGGGCTGAGGAGAAAGGACAGACGGCGATTAGCATTCCAGAGAACACTGAACTCCAATCAAACGGCCCCATAATGACTCCCCTTTGAAAGCCAAAGCGTCTACTGCTTAAACAGGTTGTACAAAAGGTCATGGGTGGAGTGTGTGTGTGTGTGTGTGTGTGTGTGTGTGTGTGTGGTATGTTCTGAGCTTTACCTTCAGGCCTCTCAGGCAGAGCCATGCCCAGCCAGCTCATGGTCATACTGCACTGGCTGCTGACACTGGAGGTGCGGGAGCCGAAAGGGTGGAGTGGTATGGTGCCGATGACCAGGGGAAGGTTAAGTGACAGGTTCATGGCCCCTGGGATGTCAACGTACACCTGCACAGAGAGACAGAGAGAGAGAGAGAGAGAGAGAGAGAGAGAGAGAGAGAGAGAGAGAGAGAGAGAGAGGTTATGGTCCGTTAAACACCTTGGGTTGGTATGAAAAACAAACAAAAGACGTGGTGCCTAAATGTTGCTGTGGTCAAACTGAAACAAGAGTATAGAGTGACACCAAAAGAACCCACGAAACGGACAACCACCAGTGGTTTGTGAACCTGATGCCCAAAAGTCGCCAGAGCAATGTGGGTCGGCAGCAGGTCTGTACATAATGTGGGTCAGTTCTCATGCAGTGCTGGCCTATAGCCCCCGGGGCGGGTTGTCTGGGATGGTCAGTTCACAGGGTTAAGGGGTCATAAGCGCCTCCCGGGCAGGTGTTGCCTCAGATATCCTGGGCTATAATCCTCTTAACGGTGCATGCAGAGAACACCTGGTACAGTCCCAGGCTTTGGTTCAAGGTTGGCTGAGTCAGACCTCCGCAGGAGACACCAATCTTTCTAGGAAATATTGATCCTACCTACACTGGTAAGGATTATTAAGCAACCTCGCTGCCGTTTGACTCAATTGATGTACAGGCTGAGCTATTCGTTCTAATGACGTTTTTCTTTTTTGATCCTGCGTTTAAGTTAGCCATCGACAGACCAGGGCACACACCGGCAAGAGGCTGCAAAGCGAAATAGAAATGGCTGATCTACCATCTCAAAATGCACCGCATTGGTATAGAGCCCTTGTGAATCCAATGAAGTATAAGGCCTCTGGGAATCTGGTCAACATATAGGGTTTTTAAATTTGGTCATATCACTCACCATGAGGGAATACTCCACTCGGATGATGCTGCAGTCCAGGATGGAGGGGGAGACGGGCGGGATCTTTAGCATCTTGCCGCTCCAGGTCTCCGTCTTGCCCGAGGACAGGGACTCTCCGCGCAGGTTGGCCACCAGCTGCTTCACCTCCTTCATCTTCCCTTTGGCATAGAACGTCTGGGTCTGGTAGATGGCGGCTTTTGGCACCACCATGCGGGAGGAGCAGTTCTCGATCTCGGCGAAGATCTGAATCGACTCTCCTGCAAGGGGATAAAAGAAAAGAGGGTTAATTCTGTGTACAGTCAATTCTACTGGGGGTCTGAAACTTTTCTGCCAACACTATAAAGCTTCATCAGTTTGTAATCTATAAGTAAGAGCTTAATCAGTGATCACACAGTGTGCGATAATTCTTGCAAAATTGATTGCCGACTGCTGTAACTTCACTGCAAATAGATTGCAGCAATGTTTCTCAGCTTACCGGGAGTGTATCCCTTCCTTTCGATTTTGGCACTTAGGGAGATGGGACCTGAGGTGCAGAACCAGCAGCAAAGTGTCTTGTCTTTTGTGCCTGCCTGCGGTGACTGCAGAGAAAAACACACAACAAAGGCGAAATGAAAGACAAGTTAGTGAAGTGTGTGGAGATTCTTGTCTTTTTTCCGCAACTCACAAAATAAATAAATTCTTTAAAACGCAAAAAGCTTGGCTGGATATAAAAGGTACACAACAGTCAGTCTGTTGAAACCTTGGTCTCCTGACACTGGTGCAAACTATATTGTTGCCTGAGGGCATATCATTCAGAACCAGGAAGAACTAGCTATGTTCTTCATTTTAAATACTCAGTGGATAAACCTATAATTTTGTGCTCATGGCAAAACTAATTGGTTTCCACGCACATTTACTACATTAACATATCAGCAAACTGGAATTTCACACATCCATCAACATCAGTCCAAACTAGCCCTTTCATCTCCACATATACTTGCATTTGCCCATGGCAATTGTTTTTATAAGACGTGCAACCCAGTTGCTGACATGCAACTATACAATTACATAGCCAGCCTGCTGCAAGCGAATGCATTATAATTGTGAACAAGCATGCAGTGAAGAAGTACATTGGAGAACTCTTTCCAAATTCAATCCAAATCCAACCCATATTGTTTGGAAACTGCGGCCTTGGATGAAATCACACTTTTGTGCATAGAATAATACACTCTTGCTTCTCATAAACCTGAGCCAACAGGAAGAACTCACTCAATAACATGGACTCCACAAGGCTGTCTTAGAAAGATTAGTTTTTAGAAAAACAAAGAGAGAGAGAGAGAGAGAGAGAGAGAGAGAAGGGGAGAGAAACTCACTAGAAGCAATGGAGTGTTGATGTCGATGTGTTCGAAGACTGTGAATTCCTTCTTGGTCTTCATGGGCAGGAGCCATGGCCTGTGGAGTTCTGCCTTTACCCAGTAACGCACACTGCCATGTTTCCCTTCAAAAGAGGTAGCCAGAGGTCTGTGTGACAGGAGGAATAAAATAAATGGTCACGTTTAACCCATTCTGACCTGAGATCACATTCTAAAAATGTCTATTACATCCTGACAGTTTCATTATTAACCCATTCTGACCTGAGATCAGATTCTAAAAGTGTCTTAGATTTTTCAAAAATAGCAGACCTACAAGCTCGTAGCGTGCCACTCGGTGGCGTGCTATGAGCTTGTAGATCTGCTATTTTTAAATAGCTAAAGCATAACGTAATGCTAACACCAAAAGGGGTTCCAGTTTGCAGTTTCAAGTTGGCAGTAGTGAATACAGATCATCACCATAAAAAAAATGTGCCCTTCTAGCTCACAAGATCTACACAGCTTGCCCCGTAGACATTGATGACAATATATATACACACACACATATATGTATATATATATATACACTGTATATTAGGAGATGATGAATGCAGCAGAAATTAGAAAAGACACTCACGTCTGTGGAAGCTCGAGGCTGAATGCATACTCATGTCTCCCTGAATGGATAGTGGTGAGACCCTCCTCGGAGTTGTCATCGTCTGAAAGAAAAGAGGGACAATGTTCCAGACACGCGTGTACCATACCTGGGTAATATTCTTTACGAAGGCATCTGAAAAGTCATCACAACACAGGGCAGGGGAGACAAGAGAGTATAATAGATCGACTTTAGTACTACTATCACATGTGTTAGTTCGAAACAAAGACATTTACTTAAACATGCATCAGCATTATAACATCACACAATGCAAGAGACCTATAAATGTATGAATGAATGAACCATTTTAAAGTGCTTTGAGCACTTGGAAAAGCGCTATAAAATGTCATTCATAATTAAATTATAATAATAATATAATAATAATTCATTATAAAAAATTCTGTACAGTAATATGAATAATGTTTAATTATATTTATTGATACTACTATATGATTGTGTTTAGTCAGTCGGGGCAGTACAATCAATCAATCAATCAATCAATCTTTATTTGTCACATACATAAAAAAAGTAATAGGCCTATCTTTAAAATGCAGTGAAATGTACATAGGTCAGCTCCACATAAGTGAGCAGTAAAACAGGACAAGCTTGGACTAAAGCTAAAAATGTATACAGTGTATATGTTAGCATTTTCTCCTCCAAAAATATCGCTTATTATTCTCAGTTTATGGGGGTCGCTTGCGCATTTAATATTCGGATAATCAACAATTTACGCAAATCATCTATCATCCGAGTGCAACAACGACTGCATAATACAAGATCAGGATCGCACGGACAGCCGACAGGGCTGCTGTACTTTCTGCCAGCTCAGCACAGTCGCTCCTCCCTCCCCTTCCTCTCCTTAGCAGAGAGCTCTCTTGTGGTAAACAACTCTCGAGCTGTCAGTCAAACCGGCAGACTCCAGCAGGAGGAGACCGGCCTAAACCGGTGCGAGCAGCTTCCCCGAGCCGGTCTGCTCCCTCTATGCTCATTACGCATTCATTACGCATTACGCATTCACTGGCTGGCTCTCTCTCTCTGCACAGAGGGAGGGACGGCCCCCCTGACGCGTGTAATGCAGCATGCAACGCAAGAACAATCCAGCCCATTCATTCACACACGTGAGACCGTTCCTAATGTTCTATCACGAAATATAAACCCCACATTATTTAGATTGTTTTTTTTTAGATACCTTTTTATCACATTATACATTTTAAAGCGCGTCGTGATTCGTGACGCACCGGATGCATCAATTGAACGCTGGCATGTAGGCTAAAGAGGCAAAATATGATATCCCTAAAGTCGTTACAGACACCGCCACAGCAAGCACATTAACATAAATTCTATACCAAAGCAACCTACCACCGGTATTCATTATTAAATACATCAGTACTATTTCAGTCCCTGTCCATTTCTAAAAGAAAGTGCGCATTTTACGCAGAGCTGCACGCACGCATCTAACAAGCTACTCCACCACCAAGCCTGTTGAGCTGCATTACAGCTTTTTAGGGGGTCCATTTCCTAAATGTATTTTATATGGCATCTTAGGCGGTTGTCGCTTGCCACAAATAACAGATCTAGAACCGTTGCCTTGGGCAAAAGCGACAACACCGCCGTACTACGGACTAGAAATCAGGCTTTAATAAAACAGCACCATCTCTACTCTACAGATGCGAAGTTGCAGCCTTCTGTCACTTTTCTGCAAAAAGGATGATGTCACCAGCGACACACGAGCACCTCAGCCAATCGGAGGAGAGCAGGGAGCAGGTCCCTCCGCCCCCCCTCCCGTCCGGAGTCTGAACAGGATTGAACCGCTTTGAACAATGGGTGGAAACTTAAGAAAAGGGGCTACATTGTGACAAACAACCCAGCATATGCAGCAAATGTTGCACGCAGATCCTCTAATAAATCTAATAAATCAACGCGCACTGAAACGCAGAGATTATACTGTAATTACCGCATGTTTTATTTGAAAAACAGAAGTGGTGATGTGTAAAAAGCAGCTCTTAGCTGTCATTCATTCGAGGTGCTGTGTGACACAAACAACTTGGGGATGGATCATCTTTTACATTAATAAAGCCACTGTCAAATACGACCACATGCTCCAGTACAGACTACTAATAAAAAAACTTGAATGCTGTTGAAATCCTCACATTTCTTCATTGTTTCTGCCCTGTCATTTAATTTGTGAGCACTGTTCAGTCACTCAAGACAAAAGCATCACCCAAAAAGAACCTGACCCCTGCAACGATCCATCCATCCACCCCAAAGAAGAGCACCTTCAAAAGCAGCAACCAACAAAAACAAACAAAAGTATAATGAGCAGTTTCTTCTTACCTCGCTCGTGTCCAATCAGGATGTCCTTGTGGTTCAGGTATTCCACTTCTTCGGTGTAGTTCTGCGTGTAGGCGGTGTTGGACCCCGCGTTGCGCGACTCGGTCCAGCGAACCTTCGCAAATCCCTTGGCGTGGATCTTCAGCGACTTGACGCGGATCTCGCCGGTGACCTCCACCACCACCCTCCCTGAGACCGAGTCCCCGCTGGAGAACACGGGCACGTTGCTGTCGTTCAGACAGTCGTAGCTGACGGTGAAGCTCTTCACCTTTCCTAGCACCATGGTTGCAAAACAGAAAATAACAGGCAAAAGCCTAGGACAGGAGACTGTAAGAAGAAATAAAAAATAGAGTCTTTGTAATAAAAAATAATCTCATTTAAGAAATAAAAAAAGAATCCAGATTGCCAGTGTTGTTCAGACACTGATCTGTATCCCTTTCCTTTCTTTTCTTTTTTGCCCCTGCAAAAAAAAAGCAGTTCCAGGGCATCAACGAACGATCAGTGCGTTTCTCTTCTTGTGCAGTTCATTGGAGACGACTGGAAGGCTGAATAACAGCACAGGGATGCTGTTATCGTCCGCCCTGCCTGTGTCTCTCTCGCGTCAGTCTCCGGTCAAAGACGGTGCGCTCCCTGCGCGAGGCTCACTTTAAGAGCGACGGTTTTTTGGTGAAAAACAACCCACGGAGCATGCGCGAACACTTTTTTATCTGTATAATAAGCCAGCCCCCTCCTTCCGTCTTGTGTGGAACGAAGGGAGGAGGCAGTCGAGGCACCACCAGTACTGTACTGTGCAGCAGATGAAATGACACACAGTTGGGTTCAACAGCTGAGCGAGAGAGACGCGGTGGTTGTTGCATGGTGGTGTGGGTGCAAATTCTGAAAATAATTTCAATGCACGCCTTCGTTCATGTGCGACTGGGATCGCTTGTGTTAATATGTAACATAGATTCACCGAAGGGTTTAAAATAAAAACACCCACACGATTAGCAGCAAAACAACACACAAAGGCTATAGATCGGTGGCGGTGGGTCTCAAAAAGTGTGGTCCAGGGACACCCTTATGGTTCCTTGAGGGGATTCCAAATGGACCCTTTAATCATAATGTATCAATTTGTTTCCATTTGTAATTGAAATTGTAAGGTTTGAGAACCACTGATACCGGTATGCTATTATTGCTACCCACTGGACATTCAGCCATGCCTATGGGAAGGAGCAATTTGATGTAGGCCTATATAAAAACATTGCTGGATTACAAAATAATATGCAAACAACGTGCCCAATGCAAAGCTCTGAGAAAATGCAAGCAAATAGACCAACGCGATAGACCAACTGTACCACCTAGTGTCTTACATGTTTATTAAAATATATAGGTCATAGAATAACACGTAGACCTCAAACAGGTCCATTGCCAAGCAAAGCTTCAACACGAACAGTAGCCTATAGCTATATAATAATATTATTATTATTATATAGATATAGGTCACAGACGAGCATAGGGCCAATATAGTCAAGCAGTAGGTAGGGACTCTCTGCATTCCATAGATAACATGTTACTCTGAATGATGCAGAGCAGAGGACATCAGACATTATCATACTATAGGCCTATTTGTGAATATTAGCTGAGGTGTTAACCTCTCATATATATATACCTTTATTGAAAGGATAAGCCCCTTGAGATGTCACATCTCATTTTAGAGGGGGTCCTCAACACAGATGCATTGTACAATACAGTTCACAAAACAATACAACAGAACAAAAGCTCTTCCAAAGATAGCTAAAGATAGATAAACCCCAGCATCCAAGGTTTGAGCTCTACAGCTTCAAATGGTCCACACCACACACTGGCACATGAAAACTGACTGTTACGCCACAGACAGCATAACTCAGAAGCTCAAAGCGCCACCTGCCGGCTAACAAAGGCTTAAAACAAAAGTCCTCAACACCTGTTGAATAGTAAGTACTAGGCTATTCATCAGCATTGGTGGAAGAAGTGCTCACATTTGTAAAAGTAAGAATGCCACAATGTAGAAATACTCCATATAAAGTCTAGTATTCAAAATTGACTTGGGTAAACAAGAACAAAAGTATTTGCATTCAAATATAGGCTTCATATCCTCATAGTCTTCACTAATTCTCATTATAAAATGGTGCAATTTTTTTGTGCCTCATAGGAGGGATGTGAACTTCAGAAATATGCCTACCAGTGATATCATCACTAGGCATAGTTTTCTTTTTTCTTCAAACAAGATTTTGAAATGTTTAGAAAAATGTATTAACATGAGAACAATGGCTTCCATGATAACTTTCCAGCCAGGAATAGAAAACCTGCCGTTTCTATTAGCTTGGCTCACAGAGTGAGCAGATACAAAATAGTAGCATACATGTATTATAATGAGCTATAGGCTATAGTGGGGAGCTATTACTATATATGACGATAAGTTGAACATGTGGGTGAAGTATAGTCCTTCAAGTACTGCAAGTAAAAGTACTCATTCTGCAGAATGTCCCATTTCACAAGTTCCTAAATGAATAGAAATGCTTTGAAAATACATGTTTTATACGAGTGACACACCACTGTTCATCAGCATCTGCAAGTCCATCTATGCCGATTAATGGACTGAGTATATTGATGAACGGTATAACGCAAGTGAGGCAGCCTTGATGATCTGCCATTGGGTGACATACTTTGATGAATATATACCCAGCATTATGGGTCTGCAGTGTGTACCACGAATGTGTGAGGTTTTGTGAGGTTTTTGCGCTAGCCCCTCCTATGCCCAGCTTTGTCTGTTTGTGTGAACACAAACATGATGAATTGATTGGCTGATCACCCCATAGCGATGATTTTATTGGCTGAGCAAAGTAGATATTGAGGATAAAATGTGACGCCCCAAAAGTGATTGGCCGGAATGACATTTGTGGTGATTTGATTGGCTGAGGACGCAATGTGCCCCTCACTTCACACAAGTGTTATTTTTGAGGGGGTCCTGTGCCCAGCTTTTGGTGTGTGCGTAAACACAAACTTTAAAACAAGATGGGTGAAATTCGTTTTTGTGCATAGTTCCCTAACCCTTCCTGCTGAAGGAGAGCTCCTCACAGCCACTAAGCTGCAATACTGCTCCCCCACCAGTGACAAGGGAGGACAAGATATTATATTAATATTTAATAAGGTTAAACTTGTTAAAGAGTATATCTTTGTCCTTTAATCACCTGTTGACAATCGTGCAGGTTCATTCATAGGTTTAGGCTTCCCTCTAGCGTTCCCTCTTAGTAATTACATCATCGTGTGTACTGTGTGTGTGTGTGTGTGTGTGTGTGTGTGTGTGTGTGTGTGTGTGTGTGTGTGTGCGTGTGTGTGTGCGCGCGCGCGTGCGAGCGCGCGCGAACCCATCTTCACTGACTGTAAAGTCTCAATTTAAAGGCCTGGGTCGGGTACAGAACTGCTGAGGATTAGTCGATTAATTACATTACACCAGTGGTTCTCAACCTTTTCGACCCCGGCCCAAATTAATCATATTTGAACTGGGGAGCCCACCCCCCGACCCCGAACACTTATTTGCAATTTAGTTGAGGCATTGCATTTCGTTTGACTCGGCGACAGTATAATAATTATTCCTACACTACTTTCTTAATATTTGACAATTTGGCCAATGTTTGCCAAATTTTATAATATTGTTTGTTTATTAGGCCTACTTTTGATGCAGTTAAAGGTCTTAAAAAACATTTGGAGGTATTAAAGTCCTTAAATTGTCACTTTAGGTGCAGATACCCTTGTCTACACACTTTTCTACTGCATGTTGGTTTGTAGCCATACTTTGTTTAGCCTACTGGTGAGGAAAGAAATGTTGAATGAGAAGTGAGTGAGAATAGAAAAGAGAACCACTAGTAATCTCATAGAATTTTCGAATAATAAGCATCGTAGCATACTGTGTACTGTACTGTGATGCATCATGCATATTGCATACGGTATTACGGTGTGATGCAGAGGTATTACTATTGTGAATAAAAGGCTGGTCAAGGTCGGCAGTGGGAGAGGGTAGAGAAGAAACAAGGAGTTTTTTAACTGACTGTAGCAATCATTTGTGATCTCACTGCCATCGGACCAACCGCTAGACCACGTTTCATCACAGCCTATATAACCACGTCGCATCGACACGCTCTTAAAGGGACGGTTGTGACCTGGTTGTGACCGAAAAGCAAATTAATTCGTTTTCAATCAAAGTCCTTAATGTACAGAACGTCGTCACAGCAAGGTGACACGACGCGATCCATGTCACATTTGAGTTATCAATCAAACGTATTTCGTAGTCACGATGCACCATGGGTAGTATGAAAACCACCAACACCAAGCGTCAGTTGCAGTTGGTTCGGAAATGGTAAATAAATCCCATCAGTTGATATTCAGGTCTGTTTGTTTAAATGGCACGAAGTTGTAATAATCATATACGTATATATTGAATAATAATAATAGGCCTATTGCCGTTGCGTTATAATAAGTAACGGTAAAGCTATAACGTATCGTACCTCGTACGACGGCGTCGCGCCACCGAACATAGCAGATCTACAAGAGCACAACGTGTCACATCGGTGACTCGTTGTGGGCTTGTCGATCTGCTGCCGTGTGCGGCGCACGAAGCCTTTTTAAGCCAAGAGAGGGCAGTAGTGTGTGCATATTGGCATCAGGCTGCTATTTAGAGTGGGGCAGAAGCAGTGTTGCCATGTTTGCCTATTATAAGCGACTCTTTGGTTTGGTTTTCTTCTAGTTGCCTGTACATTTGGTAGTAGTAGTAGTAGTGTGTGTGTGTGTGTGTGTGTGTGTGTGTGTGTGTGTGTGTGTGTGTGTGTGTGTGTGTGTGTGTGTGTGTTAGTTTTTTTTTTTTTAATCGTGGAGGAGCTTGTTTCTAAATTGTAGTTGCTTAGTTTGGGCTTCCTTCCTTATCTTGTTTAAACTAGTGGTCAAACATTGTTATGTTAAGGGCTGTCACAGCTGTCGCTTCTTTGGGGCTTCTTTTCATAGACCTGGTGATTATTTTCTATTTTTATTGATTGAATACTTTATTAGTCAGAATGTAAACAGCATGTCGTGGAAGACAAAAAGGGGAAAAAAAGCCTGGGAACTGGGGAGTGGGAATTGTTGTTTAACTTGTTTCCATTGTGTTCAATCCATCAACAAAAAAACCACCAACATACAGGATCATCATCAACACTTATAAAACACTATATGGTTGCTTATTCCTCTCGCAGAATCTGGCAACACTGGCGCAGTGTGTTTCACTAGTCTCCAGTCAGTGCTGTGTTTACATTCTGAAGTTTAGATCAGAGAAGGCGTGATGGCAGTAAAAGTAGCATGAACTGTAAAGGTCGGAAGGTATACTAGTGATGTATCTAGTGTTTACTTTGATTGTACTGACACAAAGTAATTATGGCGAGGTCATTTGTCAAAATACCACCACCACCAGACCCAACATTGTTTTGGTGATGTCTGATGCATTTGTAAGTATCTCTCCCCTGTAAATTTAAATGGTTATTTTTGCTAATATGGGGGCTGGAGGGAAAAGGTGCTTTTCTGTTTCCTTCATGCAACATGTAGGCTACTTTTACAGTTGTACAAATGTAATAACATGATTATACCATATAATATACTATATATGTATAATAATAATACTTTTTTTCTTAAATGAAGGATGGGCGACTAAGCTTTGATCCTAGCAGTAGAGTTGTGCAGTTGCCATACATCCAGTACCTCAGAGAACTCGGCACCACCTTTACCAATGCTTACACCAACTCACCAATCTGCTGCCCCTCCAGAGCAGGTACAGTATGATGTAGGACAATGTTTAGTGTAGTTCTGCATGCTGCCATCTATCAGAGAATAATAATGACTTCATTCACGATACCTTGTTCTGTCATATATAGATGAAGTCTGTGATTATTAGGGACGGATTAACCCCCATGATGGCCCCTGGGCCGGTAATGTTTTCCGGGCCCCCATATAGCGCGCGTGCGTGCAATCTTTTTGTGTTTTTCGTGTTTTTATTACCTTTTTGACCTAAATGTAACAAAATCAATGGCCAATTTCAGGGCCTCAAACCCAATACCATGTGGTCCAGTTTCCTCGAAGGGCCCCTGAGAGCCACGGGCCCCTGGGTCACGGCCCCACTGGCCCAATGGCTATATTTGGCCTTGGTGTATAGGCCTGTCACGATTTCACATTTAGGTTGACGCTTAATTGCCACACAAATAATTGCGATTAACGATTTAATTGTGTTTTTTCATTGAACATTCAACTTGGGAAGGTTACAATTTGTATTTCTGTTAGCCTTTTATAGGATCCATAATCACAAAGAAATCACTGACACGCAATATCTTTTTATATTTTCTTCTTTCCAAAAAATGTACAAAATAGCGTAAATAGTTGATCTGCAAGCTTACAACACGTCGTGACGCTGTGTGGACGATTATGCAAGAAATAATTCAGATTAGCTCAACTAATTGTGAATTTGTGATTATTAGACGATTATGTAATAATTATGACAGGCCTAATGTTATGTGCATGAATCAAATTATCCTTTATTTGTCAAAACACTAGTACTAGCAGTGTATACGCCGTCCTGTGCCGTGCTTTTCTATTCCCCATCTGCTACAGAATAATAATAGCAACACATTTGTATTATTTGTTTCTTCTTAGCCATGTGGAGTGGCCTGTTTGTTCACCTGACTCAGTCGTGGAACAATTACAAATGCCTGGATGCAAACGCCAGCACTTGGATGGATGTGTTGGAGGAGAACGGTTATCGTACCCAGAGCATGGGCAAGCTGGACTACACCTCAGGGAGCCACTCTGTGAGGTATAGGACCTGATTGGCCAGGCGTGTTCACATCACAACAATATATATATATATATATATATAAACAGATAGAGATAGCTTCTCATGCACATCCAGGTGGAGAAGGTTCTTATAGGCAAGGTCTGAATGCAGGCCAAAGAGAACTTCCAGGACGCCCGCTAAATGTCTAAATTGTAAATTGTATGACCGTCCTCCTATAGTAATCGAGTCGAGGCCTGGACGCGAGACGTCCGATTCCTGTTGCGTCAAGAGGGCAGGCCTGTGACGCAGCTCGTGGGCAACGGGTCCACAGTGAGGGTCATGGCCAAAGACTGGGAGACCACAGACAGAGCCACGCGGTGGATCCGCCGCACGGCCGCGGTGTCTCAGCGCCAGCCCTTCGCCCTCTACCTGGGCCTCAACCTGCCTCACACATACAGAACCGACTCCCTGGGTCCCACTGCGGGCGGATCCACGTTTCGCACTTCACCATATTGGCTTAAAAAGGTATGTTCGGGGGGTGTCGATGGCCTAGTGGTTAAGGCCCGTGTACCACACACAGGGCTGTATTTTGCGTGTCTTAAGTACCAGGTCTTATTACGTAACTAACCCCTCCCCCTTTATCATACAGCTACAGCTGTGGGTGCGGCTTCAGTTCAGGTGGATCACCACCCATCACCACCCACCAGGCAAACCAGGCATACTTAATGAACTGGTGGGCGTGTCCACATAAAAGCATGATTTTAACAAATACTGTACACTTTTTGGAAAAAGTTATTCCCCCTTATATTGTAATAATACCTGATGATCATGTTTTAGGGTGGAAAAAAATCATGGCACTCCATCTTTAAGTTAAGTAATAAGACCTGGTACTTAAGACACGCAAAATAGGCTCTAATGCGAGCCCGACAACCTTTGCTGCGTGTCACTCCCCGTTTCTCTCTTCCTGTTTCCTGTCATTCTCAACTGTATACTATCTTAACAAAGGCAGATAAGCCGCCAAAGATTTCCCCAAAAAAAGCAAGAAAAAAGCTATGTTCTTTTACTCCTCAGTGTTATTTTATCCATTTGTAATTACGGTCGGATGTACAAATGTAACCACCTGGCTGGACCCGGGAATGAACATTTTCCGTGTGCTCCTTTGGGAACCTTGCTGTTTTTGTCAAAAGTGCTTCTTCAAAGGAATGAAAAAGAGTTTTGTTTGTCAAGTACATCTGCACGTACCTGAAAGTCTTCCTATTTGTGCATTTAAATTATCCACATAGACTGGACAAGCGGAGGGATTCCAAGGCGGCCTCTAGTCTACCCACCGCTACCAATCTACAAGCGCTTATAGATCTGCTATTCTTTGCAAAATATTCTCCCCAGAATAGCGAGGCTAGAGTCCATGCGGTTCAAATGTGCAGTTGCTCAGGAGGGATTCTTAGTAGCATTGTTAATATAGAGCACCGAAGTCTGACGTCACTTTCAGTAGAGGGCGTCAGTCCCCAGGTTCATGTATTTGTTTAGTTGCATTGAAATCCCCATTGAGGCGATTTTAGATCGCCTCATATAACAACTGTGTTTGAAAAATAAACATGTCACCCCGGCCGCTTCACTCATATGGATATGAAGAATCAACTGACTGAGAGAAAACGCTAATGTTACTGCTGCTGAATTAGTTAGATTTTCGCTAGAAGCAGACTGTATCATATATGACTGACTGACTGTTGCAAACGAAACAGAGACACCTCCCTAACAATAACGCAGAGACAGCTTGTTTATTTTTGGACCACAACGCTTATAGTAGACGATAATAAGATCACCCCATGTTATTCTCCATAGAGAAATTACTTCCGCGAACCAGGGGAATCGTCGGGATGAGCGAGTTACGTCAGGACTTCGGTGCTCTATTATGATGACATTAACATGTTGATCCGGATCCTTAACATTGACCTGTACACAGGTGTCCTCTGATCTCATCTCTGTTCCCAAATGGCTGCCCGTGTCAGCCATGCACCCCGTCGACCACTACACCTCTTTTACCAAGAACTGTACCGGAGACTTCACCGAGGAGGACATCAGACGTATCCGGGCGTTCTACTATGCCATGTGTGCCGAAACAGACGCCATGCTAGGTGAGTGGTGACACCATGGTGAGTCGTTTGTTATAGTTGTTAAAGAAACGGACACTTAAGGAGTGGCCTTTTTGACTCTCTTTAAAGTGAGACTCTCTTTTTGACTCGCTCTCCTTCGCACTGATTCACGCTGAGGAAAGCCGTTGGCCGCAGCGTGGTCGTCCCGTAACTGAACACGATTCACGTGAACTGTGAATGACTTATTGCCAGTGGTTCTCAGCCTGTGTGCCCAGATGACAGTGAAAGTGACAATTTGATTTAAGATCTTGTCAGGGTGGGGGTGGGGGGGGGGGGGTCCCCAGTTCAAATATGATTATTTTAGGGAAGTCATGGCCTGAAAAGGTTGAAAACCACAGAGCTATTCAACTGATTACACACACACACACACACACACACACACACACACACACACACACACACACACACACACACACACACACACACACACACACACACCTGTTCATTCAGTCAAATGTCTACCTGCTGCAGCTCACATGCACTACTTCAAGGTCAAGGTAAACTTTATTGTCCACAAGGGAAACTTGTCTTGGGCTTTCACCCCCAGCTACAGCCACACACAAAACATCAATGGCCATAAAAAATACATTACAGAGGAAGACACAACATTACACAATTGCACACATGATGTGGATAATCAAGCCTCACGCACTTAACCCGTTCTGACCTGAGATCAGATTCTAAAAATGTCTGTTTGAAAATGACAGTTTTCTGAAAAAGCTATATGTTTCTATGTCAGTCGTTCTTCGATTAAAAAAAAAATAGCAGACCTACAAGTTCGTATGAGCTTGTAGATCTGCTATTTTTCAATAGCTAAAGCATATAACATAATGCTAATACCAAAAGGGGTTCCCGACAAAAATGGGTTAACTGTGTCTCTGTCCTTGTGTCTCCTCGTTTCTTTCCCCAGGTCAGGTCATTTCAGCTCTCCGAGACGCCGGGATTCTGAACACCTCCGTTCTGATCTTCACGGCCGACCACGGAGACCTGGCCATGGAGCACCGGCAGTACTACAAGATGTCCATGTTTGAGGGCAGTTCCCATGTGCCCCTTCTCATCACGGGCCCTGGGCTAGTGTCCGGCCTGCCGGTGGACCAACCCGTGTCCCTGGTTGATCTCTATCCCACTATACTGGGTAGGAAAAGCACAAGAACACTGAGGCACACCAATGGACAAGTAATGAAGCGTCATTCCTAGACTGATCTGCAGGATCACAATGTGTCGCAAAAATATATAACTACATAAATAGGCCTACATCGATCTAAATGTAAAATATTCACCTTTATTATGTTATACTTTAGCTATTGAAAAATAGCAGATCTACAAGCTCGTATAGCGCGGCAAGTTTGTAGGTCTGGTATTTTTGAAAAATCGTGAAAATCCGTCACAAATCTTTGAATATATTATCTTTCAGAGTGAAAGTTTTTAACTCAAATCTTTGCTTCTGAGGGGTATACAACATATTTTCAGATGGGGGTCGGTGGCCAATTACATACATATTTTGGGGTCCTTGACATGAAATATTGAGCACCACTGGCACTGATACAGAAACATACTGATGGTATTTTAGAAAACTGTCAGACATTTGTTTAATTTTGACGTCAGGCCTAAATGGGTTAATGACATGCCCCTAGAAAGCCAGGTTGAAAGTGGTTACATTGTTTTCTTTTAGGGTATATACTTACGTTAAAATACGTTTTGTATAGTGTGATTTATTACCGTTATGAAAATATGAATATTAAAATATTACAATCGTTTATTTATAATATTGTCACTGTCGGGCAGAAACGTCTCCATATTCTAACCTTTTCTTTTCTTCGTAAATGAATGCCCTTCTTGACCATACTACAGAGTCACACACAGGCATCAAAAGTAGCAGATCCGCTAGCTGGAAACGTGGCGCGAGGCGACGCCGCTTGAGCTTGTAGATCTGCTGCTTTTGCTGCTTTTGAATTTGAATCTTCAAATATACGTTTGAGGTTTCCATGCGACAGAGACGACATATTGTAATAATAACGTGTGGCTGTCACAAACTCCTAAGGCACACCTGGACTTGTGTCACAGTGTGGTGGAAGCCCAGGAATAAGAGAAGCTGTATACGTGTTTCTGGTTCTGTTACAACAATGACCCCATTGTCTTTTTTTCCTTGTAGAGGTCGCGGGCATCTCAGCTCCAGCTGACCTCAGCGGTCACTCCCTCCTTCCCCTGCTGTCCGCATCCAGGACGTCTCGCCAGGATCCCCGTCGTCCAGAATGGGTTCTGAGTGAATACCACGGCTGCAACGTCAACGCCTCCACGTACATGCTGAGAACTGCTCGGTGGAAGTACATCGCATATGGCGACGGCCGGAGCATCCCTCCACAGCTCTTTGGTGTGTTCCTGTTATCCTTTTATACAGAATAAAATAAAAATAAATAAAGCCAGCTCAGTACAGTAGACTTACAGAAAGAAGTACCTCCATAAAAGTCTTTCACATTTTGTTTTATGCTAACTTTTAACTTTTAAAATAATGGCTAATAATGTGGCTTGCTTTCGTTGGAGTCACACGTCATGATGACATCATACAGGACTGATGTCACAGGCTGGTTCTGTTACAGTTCGTTATAAATATTATTGATATATACTGCAATGTTATCTTGAATGTTTTACAAGTACCTTTTCTTTGCTCCGGTGCCGAGGTAAAATAGGATACAGTAATAGGATACAGTGCAGCGGCAAGCTAAGATGACCACGTTAAGACCGTTCACGTGCGATGACCTGTTTAAATTTAACAACGTCAACTTGGACCCCCTGACGGAGACGTATGGCATCCCGTTCTACCTCCAGTACCTGGCTCACTGGCCCGAGTACTTCATAGTGGCAGAGGCCCCGGGCGGCGAGCTGATGGGCTACATCCTCGGCAAGGCGGAGGGCTCGGTGGCCAGGGAGGAGTGGCACGGCCACGTCACCGCCCTCTCCGTGGCCCCCGAGTTCCGGAGGCTGGGCGTGGCGGCCAGGCTCATGGACATGCTGGAGGAGACCTCGGAAAAGAAAGGCGCGTTCTTCGTGGACCTGTTTGTGCGAGTGTCCAACCGGGTGGCGGTGGACATGTACACACGGCTAGGCTACGGCGTCTACAGGACGGTTACGGGGTACTACAAGGAATCTAATGGAGAGCCCGACGAGGACGCCTACGACATGAGGAAGGCCTTGTCCAGAGACACGAGGAAGAAGTCGGTCATTCCGCTGCCTCACCCTGTCAGAGCAGAAGACCTCTAATGAATCTCGCACTTCGTGTGAAGCGAGAACCCTTGATGACAGTGTTTCCACACCTAAGCGCAAAACGGCCGACAGCCGCGGACAGAAGAAGCTATAGTGCGCAGCTTCTTTTTCCGGGTTTTTAGACAGCTGGTGGATGGAAATTAAGCTCCACCTCCGCGGACGACCGACGCGGAGGAGAGCGTTTCCGGGAATCTGGCCGTCGCGCAAGTCGTCCGCGGAAGTGGAGCTTATTTTCCATCCACCAGCTGTCTAAAAACCCGGAAAGAGAAGCTGCGCACAGCCGAGAACGTGCGCAGCTCTTTAGTAAGTCTGGCAGCACCTTCAGTTGATCTGCTGCACCCACTATCCAACTGCATAGCGTCATAGTAATCTATTTTGCCATTGACTTGAATGGGAATTGTGGGGGGATAATATAGGCTACACACATTGGAGCGGTTCGTTAGCACTGCTCAAAAATGTACTGTGGCTCTCTGATGCTCCTCAATGCAAGAAATACATGTGCTCAATTATGTCATTACCAACAGGAATAGTTCTTAATTTTTGTTGGGAAAAAAAAGGATTACTTCTCCCTTTTTGTTTGTTTGTTAAAAGGACTGAGGAATGCATAGAGGAAACCAAAACTTTGAATAACGACGGCACAGACCTGTGACTTATGCAGGGTTGGACTAATCAAGCTGACTAAACACAATTTCTTTCATAATCAATTAAATTTCAATTCCATTCCAAGTTTTTCAGTGTCTATGAGGTGACAGTACTTTCATTAGACACCCTGGAGTATTAACTTTGTATTTCGGGTTTCTTCCTGGAGGCTGAACCCTTGACAGTCAAACGGGCCAATGAAATAAATAGTAATATATCTAGTAATAGTAATATAGTGACATCACACTATCAGCCCCTCCCCTAACCCCCCCCCCCCCCCCTTTATCATACAACTACAGCTGTGGGTGCGGCTTCAGTTCAGGTGAATCACCACCCACCAGGCAAACCAGGCATACTTAATGAACTGGTGGGCGTGTCCACATAAAAGCATGATTTTAACAAATAATGTACACTTTTTTGGAAAAGGTCCTTAAATTATAGGAAACAAATTGTGGCACTCCATCTTTAAGCACATTAGTTATTTGTATTAAAAAGGCGGAGTAAAGTGACCACCAATAGCCTGTAATAGGATGCAGCCTGTTTCATCGTGGACAGGTGTTCAAACTGCACTGCTGCGCCTCTTCTTCTAGTGTTTGTCCACCTGTTGTTAACACTTCAGATGCTGTGACCTATACTGCCACTGCAGTCATGAGGATAGGTCACAGAATCTGATAGGTAAACAAAAGTGGGTGTATAGCCATTCAATTTAACCTGCCTCTTTAAGTCACTCATTAATGCTTCCTCCCTCGTTTGTAGACCTAACGTTGGACAAGGGAGAGCTTCACAACGTCCTGCCCAAGTTCCCTGACGTCTGGGCTCATCTTGACGGGCAACTGCGTGGCGTTGTAGACTATCCAGACGTTTCCAAAGCCGTTCACCTCTACAACAGACAGCAGTTTACTTCCTGGCGCCAGAGTCTGGGAACCAACTACAGCCGGGTCGTCGCCAACCTCAGGTGGCACGTGGACTGGCAGAAAGATCCGTCAGCCAATGAGAGAGCTATTGAGGAGTGGCTGATGGATCCACTGTAATACTGCGTACTGTATAGGCCTACTGTAGCAGTGTTTACACACACAGGGTGGCGGACCCATGTTTTTTGTGGGTCGCACTGGGCCGGGGCACACCTTAGCGCACAGCTGGTGGATGGAAAAGAAGCTCCACCACAGATTCCCGGAAATGCTCTCCTCCGCGTCAGTCAGCCGTGGGGGTGGTGCTTCTTTTCCATCCACCAGCTGTCTAAAAATAAAAAGCCGGAATGACCACGGCTGTGCGCTAAGGTGTAGCTGCACTGATACTGTCACTATGTCAAAAAACATAATGCACAATAAATAAATAAACAAACAAGAGATATTGTAAGATTTAACCATATGCACCTATGCATATAACCTGTTACCAGCTTGTTTGGACAATGGACATCGTACGACATTTTCCTTTGTTCCTCCTGTCGCTAACAAGCGAGCAAACCGCCGAGCCAACGAGAGAGCGCTTGTTATATTGTATTCATGTATTTGTACTGATGGGACAATATCATGGTTGTGGTTTGAAGTTTACGTCTTCAGTGTTTTGAGAGTTGAGACACACTGGTTCACTGGAAGTAGAGACTGGAGATTGATTCTCTCTGAGACTAAATGCTCCAGTGATAGTTATCGTGTTTGTGACTCTGGGAGACCCACTCTTTGGTGCTTGTTCCTATTTCTGTGTCAGACTGGTTCTGAATAATTCTTTATGTATTGTTCTTTATAAAACAAAATATTGAAAAAAAGTATTGTTATATTTTTTGTAGTGCCCAATGATTGAATATTTAATTGCGATTAATCACATAATTTATCTAGTTAATTGTGCGATTAATCGCAAATACGTCATCTGTTCACTGGTTACTATGTTCTAGTATTTTATACCCCTATTAACATAATTATGTAAGTGGAAAACATGCTGGGTTTATGCAAATTGTGATTAATTGCATGATTTATCTAGTTTAAGTTATCGCACAATTAATTGCAAATCAGTTTTTTATGTACCTTATGAGGGAGTGGAACATATGTTGGGTTTATGCAAAAGCATGGAGAATTCTTTTTTGTTATTAGCTATAATAATAATTTCTAATCTTTTGTATTAATATTCTATTATTATTGCATTGTTATTAACTGCCTTTTGAAACCTTCTGAGCTACACAGAAGGTGGCAGGCCTGGCAGCAATGCACGGATGCCAAAAAGTAAAGAAGAAGAAATTGACACGAGTGACTTTTATTTTGAAATTCGAGGCTTTCACTTCCGTGTCACTCAGCTCAGCAGAGCAGTCAGCAGAGTGAAACAAAGTTGCCAACGCACAGTGAATGGGCTGCGGTTGAAACAAGGTAGATATCAATAAAACTAGTAAATCAATACATTGATTTGTTTTTTTTATTGGTTTCAAATCATCTGCTTCTTTGAACGAAAGCAAACGTGTAGCACTGCACTAGTCTAGTGACTTAAAAAAAGGAAGAATGTTGACGTATTGGTTGTACTAGTTTGTTTTTGCCACCAGCTATATAACTGTCAAATGTGTTAATCAGCTGTTTCTCTACGAACTAGCGTCATACTATAGACACCTTATCTTTCTGGGAAGAGCTAATTTTGTGCTACATAACGTACCCAAAGTGAACTAATCTAAAGGATATGATTTTCAGCTAGCAATGTTCTTTGTAATTTGCATTAGTATTATCGTTATTACCTTGTTGTTATACTGTTGCTATCACAGTTTGTGGGACATTCCACACATGTATGTATGTATGTATGCATGTATGTATGTGACAGTGAGTGGGAGAGAAGACTCATTCATGCATCTTGACAACAACACAATTTGGTGTAATTGTATCCCGTTGGTTTCACACAGATCACCACAGTATGTCCACTAAAGAAGTGAAAGCAGCACTGAAGAGTGCCAGGGAGGCCATCAAGAACAAAGAATTCAAAGAGGCTCTTAAACATTGCAAAGTAAGAAACGTGAACCACACACACTCACCCACCCTGCAAACATACTCCTCTTCTAGGGCTAGGCAAGGGTTCCCAAATTGACCCATCCCAAATAAATAATCATATTTGAACTGCAGACTCCCCCACTCTGACAAACATTTGGAATTGTAGCAGTTGAGGCATTACATTTTGTTTGACACAGATATTGTGAAAATAGCAGCTCTACACGCCTGTTGAGTGAGACCTAGGGAACAGTGGATTTTATCGTTGCGTTTTCTTTCTACTTCATTGGTTCTTCTGGTACCACTATCCGACTAAGGTTGCTGACAGATTTGATATCAACCTCACTTCTTTAGGCCGTGTTGAAAGTGGAGAAGAACAACTATAATGCCTGGGTCTTCATCGGCTTGGCGGCGTGTGAGCTGGATCAGCCCGAGCAGGCTCAGACTGCCTACAGGAAGGCTATCGAACTGGAGCCTGAGCAGCTACTGGCATGGCAGGTATTAAGGCAGGTTCTACAAATGTCAGTTTTCTGTTTCTATGTCATGTTTCTATGGTTCTCAAACAATTTCATGTTCAAGGACCCACAAAATGATATGTATTCGGCTGCTGACCGGCCTGACCCACATCTGAAAATGCTTTGTACCGGCCGGGACCACCCAGAAGCAATGATTTGAGTTAAAAATGTTCTCTTTACAAGAAAGCAGATCTATATCTGCTGTTTTTTCAACAGCTAAAATGATGGTTAAAGTGGTTAAAAGCTAATAGTGTGGTACGAGGCGTCAAAAAAACAGCTCCCGTAGGATTTTTGTGCTAAAATTGATTTTTTTACAGATCTTGGTTCTATAGAGTCCAAACTATGAGAAAATGATGGGGTTCAAATTTTCCCGACCCCCACCCCGTTTCTGGGGGGGTCATCTATTTGGGACCTCCCAGAACAGTATGCCAGCCAGTTAATGTCCGATTTTCATAATATTAGAATTATTTTGTATGTTTTAAAACATTCTGAGTTGATTTCTTAAACTTTTAAAGTGATCAGAAGAATCTTTTTTTACTTTTGGTAGGGGTGTTTCCTCACCTGGGACCTCCCGGACTGACCCCTGGGCCTATTCCAGTTCTCATTACATTCCTCGCTCTGCTCCTGCTCCAGAATATTGTCAAATTAGATCATAAATGAAGCATAATAAAAGTATTTGTAGCTGGGCTCTGATATAAAAAAAATGGTAGTAGCCAATACCAGGGGTCTTCCACAGGGGGCCCATGACCCCTAGGGGGTCCTCAGAGTTACTATACAGGGGCCCACCAAATCATTGTGGGATAGGAACTTTTTTTCTTTTTTTTACATTAAACCACTTACCATAGCATCCCTTTTCCAAGGAGAACTTTAGCCAACAATAGCTGATCTACAAGGTTGTAGTTTGAGCTTGTAGATCAGCTATTTTCAAAGTAAGGTGCCTCAGACCCAAGTGTAGCAAATATTGCTGCTAAATAAAGATCAGCCAAGATCAGCCAGGCTGCTGCTGTCTTTCTCTTTTCTCTTTGTCTTTCTGTTGTCGGTCAGGTGACTGGGAGGGCTACTTGTCATCCTTAGAGGAACTCATCAAGTATTTCTTTGCTCGTGATCTCCTTAAATATGCTCGACTATCTTGCCCAAATGAACGCTCTTGAACAGGATGACAGCAGTTTAGGTGTGCTTCCCCGTGGGAGGTTAGGGTGTGGGTTTGAGATGGTTAGACTGTAGACAACTTGACTGCGTGTACTGTACGTGCGTTTGATTTGTGAGTTCTCTTGGCACAGTACCATGGGTGTGTACGCATAACAAAACCATGATTCTTCTATGCAACGATTGGTATGAAAAACTTTATTGAAGCTGAGAAATGTCGGCTATGTGGTTGACACGCACTGTGAGAAGATGAGTTCAGATATGTACCAGTGCCACTGTCTGCTATTTTGTTTAAAGCTGCATTACACCTCAAGCAGACTGAAATTATGAACCCTTTGGGTGTTATTTTGTCCATAAAGTGATGCTATTCTTGTGTGATCCTCAAAACAGGATTTGATATATTCAGACTAAAATTATTAATATTGCCACCACCACCAATAACCATGATAATACAGCAGCTATCTGCACCCGGAGAAATCACTTTGCCAGCTTGTGAATGTGATGGACATTTCCATTAATATTTTATTTTTGCCACGGACATGCAAAACAAGTGATCAATGATATTACCAGAACACAAATGTATAGCCTATAGTACTAATTGACTCTTGACGTGTCATAGTGTCTACTCTATTCCACTGCGCTACACATTTTAAAATAAGTAATTTATCAAAACTTATTTTTGGGGAAAAGCCGATCTACAAGCTCACAACACATTACGGCATGTTGTGACCTTGTAGATCAGCAATTGTCCTTTCTTCTTAGCCTATAATGACAGGCCCAAAATTGGGATTTCAGGGTAAAAATAGCTATATAGTCACCCAACTTACCCAGAAAGACTGGGAAGTTATCCACTGTATACTGGCAGGTGGCCGTCCAGACAGGCATTATATGTGGCATAATGCATGGTCCAAGTATATTCCATGTTTGGGATTTCAATAAATGGGTCTTCCGTCTTATACAGTAAGTAGGCTACAGTTGCAGTCCGAGAAAGGGACACTTAGCTGCAAAGGTGAATGGGTGCGCAGTATACTTAATATTAGGTTATTGCAGATGACCTTTCAGAGGACAGTGTTACTTGGGGACATGAGGAGACAGGATGTTCTACAAGCTAAACTAGTTTTGTGTTTGTCAACGTAGCTTAAATAGTTGGTGTCAGTTCATTAAGGTGTGTACTCTAGGTTGATGAGACAACTATGCAATGGAAACATACCTGAGATTCAAAACAGATAATTAAGTACTGTTTAAGGAATGTTTCACTGTTCACTGTTTCACTGTGTTGTTGTGGAGCATTTGCTATAACAAAGTAGATAGACTAGACCCCATGCAATAGTGTCATTGCTGTAACTTGGTATCTGTAATGTGTTCTGTTGCTGCAGGGTGAACTACTGTATGGGTAGCATTATAGTATAATCGATGCCTTACAGCCCCCCCCCCCCCTGTTTTGGGCTGAGGGAACATAGGGCTGAGGGAACATATAGGGCTGAGGGAACATATAGGGCTGAGGGAACATAGGCCTGAGGGAACATAGGGCTGAGGGAACTTGGGTACGGTCCCAACACTATTAGGGAGGACATTCAAGATGATGATGACGAAGATGAATAGATCCTGCAAATAATGTATTGTAGGCATAATTGACCATGGGCTCTTGTGTGTGTGTGTGTATGTGTGTGTGTGTTGTTAGTGTGAGTGCAGTGTGTAAAATAAATGGACACATTCTGCGTGCCCAAAGTGAGAAGTTGCAATTAGTTGCAATACCTTTATTACCTGCAGTAACATCTGTCAACAATAATGCTAGAATACTAATAAACTATCAAAGTACTTTACATAAACGCAAGATATTCTAATACTATTCGAAATACTTGCAAATCTGTATATATGGGTGCAAGAATAGGGGAAAAACTAGTCCCGGCCCCCTGTGGAAGACCCCCTGTATTAACTACTACTCATTTTTGTAATCAGTGCCCAGCTAAAAAAGCTTTTAATGCTTTAAGTATTATCTAATTTGACATTGTTCTGGAACAGGAGCAGAGCGAGGAATGTAATGAGTACTGAGATGAGTCCGGGGGGTCCCGGTGAAGAAAGACCCCAACCTAAAGTCAGAAAAGATTATTCTGGCTACTTTCAAAGTGTAATAATAATAAATCAACTCAGAATATTTAAAAACCTATAAAACAACCCTAATATTATGAAAATCGGACATTAATTGTCTGGCGTAATATTATGGGAGGTCCCAAAATATATGACCCCCCAAATAAGGGGTGGGGGTCGGGAAAATTTGAACCCCATCATTTTCTGACAGTTTGGTCCCTATGAAAGCCAAAAAAGCAAAAAAATCACTTTTAGCAAAAAAATCCTACGGAAATACACCTCGTACCACACTATAAGGTGACACGGATGCGTTCCAGGTCTTAATGGGTTAACCACTTGTACCACATGAGCCCTAGCATCCCTAATCTTGGGGGGGGGGGGGGCACGAACATTTCAGTGAAAATAGGCGATCTAAGTTCTGCAACACGTTGTGAACTTTGTATATTTGCCATTTTCGGAAAAATAGAATTTGGTGAAACGACATGAAAGAGTAAAAGGAACAGACCAAGTACGTATAGAGGCTGTTAAGTATATATTATTATAGGCTTTGCCATCCTGTCCAACACCAAATCTACAAGCTCAACCTCTGCTTCCTCTTGTTTATTATACATGAGGATGTATTATGATTCTCATCTTTATTTCACTACATCTCACATTCAGCTCAGAGCCCATGGAAATTCACTGCCAGCGACATTCTATTGAATTGCTCTCGAGAGGTAATCTGGGTTGCGTTCAAAGCTACATTTCTGTTTACAGGGCTTGGCTAATCTTTATGAGAAGACTGACCAGTGGGATTTCAAAGTAGAGCTACCCGACGTCTACCAGAAGCTCATTGAGCTGTATGCCAGGTATGCTACCGTCCTCTGTGATATCAAAGTCATTTTGCACATACGCTGGCCGCTACGGTTATTTATGATATACCATGACAGTGGTCGTCAACCTTTTCAGGACGTTATCCCCAAAATAGTCCTATCATTTGAACTGGGGACCACCACACCCTGACAAGCACTTGGGATGTAGGAGTTGAGACGTTCGTTTGACTTGGTTCCTCAGATGAATATTGAGAAAAGAGCAGATCTGCTATCTCAATGCCCGTAATATACCGTAATATAGTTTCTTGATTACATTTGATGATGTTGTCTCCACCAGGCTGAAGGCATGGGGAGAGAGTATGCTTTGCACTCCGTCCGTGTGTGTGTGTGTGTGTGTGTGTGTGTGTGTGTGTGAAATGGCACCCTTCTCACATTGGCCTATTATAGCGCCACCAGGAGGCCAAAACCTGACCTGCCCTGGTGGAGACCTGTGCCCCGAGGTCAATAGGGAGACCACCTTCAATTACTGCAGATGTGCTATTATATTGTGCAAGTGGTCAAGGAATGATTTGTTCTTCATTCACAGCTCGGACAAAAACAAATGTTATGACGTGATAAAGAAGTTGTCAGACATCTATCTGTCGGACAAAGAATATTTAAAGGTATGTAGTGTGTGTGTGTGTGTGTGTGTGTGTGTGTGTGTGTGTGTGTGTGTGTTAGGGATGCAACTAACGTTTATTTTTTATCGATTCATCTGCCGATTATTTAAACGATGAATCGATTCATCGGATTATGACACTTATTTAGCTATCACCTTAAATAATTTATATATTTTAGACAAATATTTTAGACAAAAAATATAATTAATTCAAAAAATAATTTGATTAGCTGCTGATTGGGCTGCTATTCAAATAAAGGACAAACAAAATTAAAAAATAATAAAAGCAACTCATGGTGTCTTTATAGGCTTATTCTGACTCACATACATTTGATTAAAGAATAGCTACACATGTGTCAGTCTAAAAGGAACAGTACTCTTCTGAACTCAAATAGGTCATTTAAAAATAAATATTCAAGCCATATGTTTTGTTCTCGATACTAATGGTTATGTGTCATATTTTGCTTTGCAGTCGCTACTGTGCATGTACAACTATCATCAGATTGTAAGGCAAGAGAGATGGATCACTCCTCTTTAGTTTAGTTACACTTAACACTGGAAAAACTATGGTTAAGTGGGAAATCATCTATGATAAATTGCAAAGGACTCTAGTGATTAGTTGCCAATTCGATTCATCGATTACTACATTGTAAGTGTGAGAGAGAGAGAGACGTGTGAAGGAAGAGATGTTGGGGGCATGTTAGTGACCTTTGTCTAACATATTTCAAAAACCAAAAACTATAGCTATAGTGTGGATCATATAGTTTCAAAACAAGCTTTCATGTGTAATTGTTTTTGCAGTTGGCCAACGTCTGGCTGCGGCTCATTGAGCTGAAAGTAGAGGATGCTGTAGAGAAGAAAGAGTTACTGGAGCTGTGGAAGCAGATGATCCGTTTGCTCTCAGACAGCACCGACGCAGAGGAACGGGACGAACAAGCTCAGCAACATGTAAGACTTTTATTTGTTTTAACTTTTTTTTTTACTTGATGCCTTTTTGTTGGATGTATCCTCTGTATCTGTTGCTTTTTTTGTGGGTTTTTAACCTTGATGTTTTGTGTAATGTTTTCATCTCGTTTTTTCCTCATGCTGTACAGCACTTTGGTCGGCCTTTGGTCTTTTAAAATGTGGTTTATGAATAAAAATTGACCTAACTTGACTTCCCTCAGTGTGCAATACAACAAGTATTACTATTGCCTTCTTGACAGAAGTTCGAAAATTCGGTATCGATGCAAATAATATAAGATCGCCTACAGTATATAGCTGCATGGGCGCCTTTGAAAAGGTTTGAATGACAAAAACATATTTTTGACTAATATTTGACAATATAATGTCATATAATTCACAGGGCTGTTACACGAGTTAGCAATATTACAGGATAATATACTAGAGGGTATGCAGTGATGTGACACCATCATCATACCCAGAAGTTAATAACCTACTGAGTGACAAAAAAAAAACGTTCTGGCCTTGAAAAGTCCTATATGCTTGCGTTACACGACATCAAATACACTTTGCCCACTCACTTTATGCATGCGCATACCCTCTACTCTGTATGACAAGTTATACTGCTACCCATTGAGAACATACAGGCAGACTGGAGGAAATGTAAAAGTTATGATTTTGTGAAACTGGGGACACCAGTGGGAAACACTGAACGAGCAATACTTTTATGCTCATTGCCGTGGTTGTTTCCTACAATGACAGCTGATCACGGCCTTTGAAAGAGCCATGGTTCTCACCGACTCTGTGCCAGGAGATGAACACCGGAGGCTCTCGGCCGACTTTGTCAAATGCCTGTCCAAGGTAAGCATACTCCGCTCGCTGACATTTTTGCTTTGGAATCATCGTGATCGATGCAATACTCCATGCCCATTCTCACAGATGCGTTGCAAGAGGTCAGAGCTGGGAAATATACCAATAATATACCGATTTCGTGATATGAGAGTAGGAATATCACAATATCATGATGATGATAGCCATTTCACATTATTATGCATTTACTTACTTACTTATTTGACAAATTAACCCATTTTGGGGCGGGAACCCCTTTTGGTGTTTTAACTAAGCATTTTGTTATACTTTAGCTATTGAAAAATAGCAGATCTACAAGCTCATAGCTTGTAGGTTTGATTTTTTTATTTAAATCGTGAAAATGCGGCACAAATCTTTAAATATACATTCTTTCAGAAGACTTTTTTCTTTTTCCGACGTCAGGCCTAAATGGGTTAAAGACACAAATTCACATGATTATCATTACAATATCGATATCAAGGTGTTTGATCAAACATCTTGATATTTTATCCATCTGTCCATATTGCCCAGCCCTATACGAGAGTGGCACATTCGGTGGACTGGAGTGTTTTTTCCCCAACAGCAACAGCAGCTGATGAATCTTCCATCTCTCTGTAGCTACCACACCAAGCGGCCAAACTGAAAGAGGCCTGTGATGCCACTCTGTCCCTCTATCCCACTCAGAGTTATCCTCTGGAGGTTCTCTGCTCTCACTATCTCAAAACAGGTAAACGGGGTGTGTGTGTGTGTGTGTGTCTCTCTCTCTCTCTCTCTCTCTCTCTCTCTCTCTCTCTCTCTGTCGTCCTCACGAGCCCTCCATTGTGGCCAGGCCGTTCGTACTTTGCGCTCCTGCGTCGTTCTTGAGCACATCCACATAGTGTGGGACGTCCTGGTGATCGACGCCGGTGTGCTGTTGGTTCCAACAGCACCATATTTGAAACTACCAAATAGCAGGATCTCGGATTTTGACTCGTTCAGCTGGATATTGTATATCGAGAAAGGCCGTCGTAGGCAGACCTGTATCCCGAGAGAAGACAGACTATGCACCCACTGCACACTAAACGAAGTGGAAACCGAGCTACACTTCCTAACCATCTGTCCATTGTACCAAGACATCAGAGACACATACTTCCCACAGATTACAACCACACACGGAGATTTTGAAAACATGACCAATGACAAAAAACTCCCATATCTGCTGGGCGAAGTACAACAATGTGCAAACACAGCAGCAAGATTTGTGAGTTGCTGTGATAGGAGAAGGATATCAAATGGAACACAACCACCCTAAAGACTAATCATTGTGTATATTCCTGCACTATACCTGCATCGAGTTATCTTGGTACACAGAAGTTGATCTATTGAAGATTCTGACCTTCAAAGTACATAATTTTTGTTTTGATTGTATTGCTGTATTGTTGTTTTGTTCTTTCTGCTTTGGCAATGTAAACGTATGTTTTCTCATGCCAATAAAGCCCTTTGAATTGAATTGAATTGTATATTATATCGGCAAAAAAGTCAATATTGGACATCCCTATATTTGTATTTATATCACGCCCCTCTGTGTAAGTAAGGCCCTGCTTCTACCAACATTAATTTTGACAATGCTTTCACCACTTAAGCCCTATTTTAGGCTGGAACGGTGTTGCATGGAACTAGCGGAAATTGCCGATCTACAAGCTCACAAAGCATTGCACCGGGGCTGCTACTGTCGCTATTTTGGAAACTCTTTGTGGAGTAAATGGGCAGTAAAATGCACAGCTAATGCTAACAATTCAAGGTTCAGGGTTGTCTTCATTTGTCTCCCTTGGGAGAAATTTGTCTTGGAGACAGAGTCACAGCTGCATACAAATAACAGACACGCTCACATACGAAAAGGAAAAACGCCATGAAACACCCACATACACAAAACGGAGATATTGCACACATTCCCTTGATAAAGTGCAACTAGTCAAAAAAGTGCTTTTGGCAATCTCTGAGTCGGTAAAGTGCATTCGGCAATCTCTGATCGAGCATTTTGATTGACAGGGGAACAAAAGAGTGTTTAAATCTATTATACACACACCGTGGAGTTCTATACCTCCTATACCGGATGGCATTGGCTCGTATTCTCGGTATAATACATGCAAGGGGTCAGATACAATATTCCGAGCTTGTCTCAACACTGCTTGTTCAAAGATGGCCTGGGGAGCGATGGTGTATCTTAGAACACAGTGTTGTTACATGCGTGTGCCAGCTCAGGTCCTCGTCGGTCTGTACTAATGGTCATGTGTTCCAAGGTATCCTCGGTGAGGACGCAAGCAGCTGCTTTGCCCGGCTCCTGGAAATGGTCCCGGACAGCGGTTTAGGCCGTCTAGGTCTCGGCACCCAAGCTCTGCAGGACGGCAAATATGTAGACGCCGTCACGGAGCTGGAGCGAGGTTTGTGCCATTTATGCACTGAAAATAACGATTTATTTTTGGATACACGCGACGTCATTGTGGTCTTATTGCTGGTGTGTGACGTGTCTTCTCCGTTGTGTTCTCATCAGGGTTGAAGACAACGGGCTCCAGTCCCGGCTGGTGCAGTCTGGCTCAGGCCCAGCTCCGCATGCACAGATACTCGGACTGTGCCACGTCCTGCGGCCAAGGTGACCGATGACCCAAACTAGTGAAAATAGCTCATAGCGCGCCACCGAGTGGCGCGCTACGAGCTTGTACGTCTGCTATTTTTTTTTAAATCGAAGAGCGACTGACATAGAAACATAGCTTTTTCAGAAAACTGTCAGGATGTAGAAGACATTTTTTAGAATCTGATCACAGGTCAGAATGGGTTACTGCAAGTGGATGGGAGGAGAAATCCGGTGCCGTCTCTATTCATATATACTCTAAGGTCCCGACTCCCGACCGAGTGTTTGGGAACCAGTGCCCTGGCCTATAGCACAGCTAGTCTCCCGTGTGGTCCGAGGCGTGAGGCTGTGTGTGTTTGAGCCCATCCTGAACGCGTGTGCCTTGTTGCATCGTTCCTATAGGTCTGACCCTGTGCCAGTCTGTGTGTGTTTGAGCCCGTCTTGTTGTATCGTTCCTATAGGTCTGACCCTGTGCCAGTCTGTGTGTGTTTGAGCCCATCTTGTTGCATCGTTCCTATAGGTCTGACCCTGTGCCAGTCTGGAGATGAGACGCTGAGGCTAAGCCTCCTGAGGCTGAGGCTGGAGGGCCTGGTGAGGAGCCTGGAGGAGAAGGCTGCAGAACAGGCCCTGCAGACGCTCACAGAGGTACTGTTGATGTTAGTTTGAGTCTAACTTAGGTTCAGTCAGACAACTCAAGGAGGATGTAATATATATATTTATTGAATATAAGATAATCAATGCAATATATTTATTATGGTTTGGCGATGTATTGGATCTGCTTTTTAGGTACGGGTCAAGCGCATCAGTCCCGACCATAGGGACTCCGAATCCCCCGTACCTAAAACAGTAGATCCAAAACGACAGGTGGTAGCTGGGGTGGAGGTGGGTGAGCACGCACTTGTATACAGCAGCGCACAGTATACAATAAAGCATTAGCAAGTAAGCAAGCAGAATGAGCGCAAGTTGTATGACAGCAGCACGCTGATACAGCAGCAGTGGGCAAACAAGAAGGCAGAGGAATGCAAACCTCTGGTTCAAGTAGCCGGTATGAGAGATGGGGTGAGCTGTGATTGGCTGAGTGAATCATGTGGATGTGGTGGCCCAATTAACGGCCGGCGCGCTGACTGAGGTTCCCTGACTGAACTTGCTCTGCGCATGTCTACGACAGGCGCAAATGCTCATTTGTTTTTTTTGTGTCATATTTTAACGCTTCTGAAATGTTTTAGTGTCGCTCTAATTTTAGTCGACTAAATATCCTAAGATTGTAGTCGACTACACTTTGTTTTCCCCTGAAAATAGCTGATCTACATTAAGCTCACAACACGTCGCAGCTTGTAGATCTGCTATTTTCGGAGTGCAACCAAGCATAAAATGACTTCTACTGGATCTCTTCTCCACTATCCCCCCCCCCCCCCCCCCCCCTCCCCCTAACATTTTAGTCTACTGTCTAGTTTTTATTATTTGGCCTTAAGACACTTGTAGTAGGAAGTTGTAACCTCTATGTTGCTAAAGGACAAATTCTTGTTTGTTTCGGGGGTGTTGTTGCTGCTCGTTCACATGTGTCATGGGGTTCATCTGTGACGTTCGTTGAATTTGACTGATCTGATTCTTGCCAGTCAAACTGTTTCTCTTTGCAGAGCATGCGTCCGATTTTAATTTAATGTATTTATTTGACTATTCAGCAGTTGTCCCACAAAGTGTCCCCTGGCATTGTCTTGCGGTTTGAACACAAAAAAGTTGAACTGCGAAATGTTTTCTGGTTTTGATTTGATTTGATTTATTTTTGTTTTAGATCCCAGGTGCTAAAAATGATCCTGTCCTGATGGCCTTTAAAGGAAGAGCATATCTGAATAAAGGACGGGTGGACCACGCCCTCCAGGTAAAGTACCTTAACGTTAATTGAACCCCAAAGTGTGCACACATTTTAATATCATTTAGCTATTGAAAAATAGCAGATCTACTACACGCTCATATAGCGCGCCACCACACCAAGCGGCTTCCAGAGCCAAAGTTTTTAACTACCGGTATATCTTTGCCTCTGGCGCTGTCCCTGGAACAACATTATTTTCAGATGCGGGGCCCAAATGCATATCATTCTGGGGGTCCTTGACATGAAAATGTATGAGAACGACTGACATAGAAACATGAGGTTTTTCAGAAAACTGTCAGGATTTAGAAGACATTTTGTAGAATCGTCCTCGGGTCTAAATGGGTTAACACATGTCCACCTCGTTTGCATCAACACTGATGATTTGTCTGCGTAGCAAACGCAAATGATCTGTGAACGATATGACATGATATTATTATGAGATAATGATATAATATGACGACACATTCTTACTCGACTTGGGCAAATTGTCAGTACCGGTATTTAATGCACCATGTCTGTGTGTGTGTGTGTGTGTGTGTGTGTGTGTGTGTACGTCTGTAATGAACGCTACTCGAGAACCGCTTGCCCCACCGACTTCAAATTTGACACGCGCGTTCCACACCACCACAGCGTCGGTGCCGTGGTATACACCGTTGTCCAGAACCAGCACAAAAGTGTGGACAGGGCCCAAATTAGCCAATTGAGCTCACCTGATCACTCCAGGATCTCCATATATAGAGCGTCGCAGTCTCGCCCCCCCCTCGAGAGACCCGGAAATGAAATCCCCGTTCATTTTCCTCATAGACTTTTCAGAAAGTATTTATTTAAAAGACGTTTACGCCGCGGACAAAGCCAACTCTTGTCGTGACAAATCATGACAATAAACACAATGTTTTGGGCCAAACAAATAATTAGAAAGTAGAAAAAAACGGCAAGGTTACAACACTTTTTTTTTTGTTTTTCTTCTTTGTAATTATTTGTTTGGTCCAAAATATTGTGTTTGTTGTCATGATTTGTCACGACTCGAGTTGGCTTCGTACGACGCTTAAAAGGTCTTTAAATAAATACGTTTTGAAATGTCTTTGGGAAAAATGCATTGGGATTCATTTCCTGGGCCTGGCGTCGTCATGAAAGGGAGCGGGACTGCGACGCTCTATATGGAGCTGGCCTGTTCCGATATCACAATGGAATGGAGTTCTGACATCAGCATAGATTCCATTTTTGGGCATGCCTGACAAAGAATATATATATATATATATATATATATATATATATATATATATATATATATATATATATGGGCATAAAACGGACACAGACATAATAACTGATCATTCGTTTCCAACTTCCATCATTCCACGTAGACCAGTATTTACCACTCTAGTACTGCTCTAGTATTTATAAATGCTTAGCTACCCTTCCTCTTTCAATCAGTGCCAGGGTTAAAAAGATAGGCTGTCTTATCATAACAAAAAAATGAAATGAAAACAAGAAATGTCACCGTTACAATAATTGCTCCCATCTTTGAATGTGTCCTTGGCAGGTATCGTCTGAGCTACTTGGATCTGACCCTAACTTTGCACCAGGCTTGGCACTAAGAGGGCTTGCCCAGTTAGCCCAGAATCAGCATCAGCTGGCTGAGCAGAGGTAGGGAAACTTAAGGCTGTGAAATTATTTCTCACTGCGTCTATGAATGCTGTGTGGGTAATGTCTATAGACCATGCACTGATGTCCCGATGTCACTGGTAGAGAGGGTCCTAGAGGGTGCTATTCCCCTGGTTTGTGGGGTTATTTCTTTCTACATAATATTATGTACAAATATGCCAAGAAAGAGTAACACAATACATGCTAGAAATGATTCAAACAGCCCATAGACTACATTTCTGGGCTTCTGCGAGTTGCACGCAACATGTACAATGATCCAGAGCCATGTCCCTGGCGGAAAAGCCCACACAGTTCTTACATGAGGGGATCTAAGACACCCCTGTGTGGATCTCATCACAGAAAATATCCCCACAGACTGGGGGAAAAGTGCCCTCTAGCTAACCGTTAATGGGGTTCCTACTGTAGTTTCATGCAGGCAGCAGCTCAGAGCCCAGATTGCGGGGAATACTTTTTCCTCCTGGGACAGCTCTACTGGGACATGGGAGAAGAGACTCGTCAAGACAGGACCAAGGCTCACACGCACTTGCTGAAGGTTAGTGAGATTGACCTAATAATGTTCTAATCTTTGCATTTTTTTTTTGCATTTCACGTTTGAAAGAGTAAAAGTCCACACAACAGCGTTGCTGCTAAAACTGCTATTATCTTTACTTTAAATCACCCAAAGTGGTATACATGTGGCACAACGTTTTCGGGCCACAGATGGCCTTCTTCAGGTCCAGACGTTTATTCTTTAAACTCCGTGTCCAACACCAGCGGCGAACACGATGTCCGCAACCCACTTCTGACATTCTCACCATATTTTGCTTCCGAGTCGTTTAGCTGATGCTCTTCACCTGGAGCATCCGTGAGATTGAACCACATGAATCCTAGCTTACTTTACCTTTTCTCGGCCGAACATTCGGCGAAAATAGCTAATTATTATTTCAAAACATTTCACCCTCAAAAAGCTAACTATTTCATGAATAGATAAAATTAAAATCTAAGAAATTCCATAAATGTACGAAAAGAAATGTTTAAGAAGTAGTAAAAATAGCTCATCTACAAGCTCACAGCGTGGCGCGAAGCCTTGTTGATCTGCTATTTTCACTAGTTTGCGTCCCGCGGGCAAACATCTCATTTCTCTTTGGGGTCTTGAGCTAAAAGGTTTGGGAACAAATGTATCAACCCATTTTGGGGCGGGAACCGCATTTGGTGTTAGCATTATGCTGTGCTTTAGCTATTGAAAAATAGCAGATCTAAGCCTTAAAGGTATTGTAGACAAGTTTCCAGTGTTTGTACACAGCATTGATCGAGTGTTTCCAAACAAATTAAAATCTAGCTCCACCCCCCTCCCCCCGTCATTCTATTGGCTGAGCCAGGTCACTTCAGGCTATGGGGTTGTTGTTGCTGCTGGGAGGGACGCTATGGATATTGCGCTCGTATGGCTAAATATGACATTAAAAAATTATGAATTTCTATCGATATCATAGTTACAACAATGACATTGAGTTGACATGTTTTTTTAAGGGTAACTGTAGCGTAATCACAATATCACAAGACTGACACGACGAGTCCCGCAAATGAGGAAGTAGGAAGTAGTGGAGCAGACTCACTGGCTCTCAATTCAATTATCTTTCATTTGTAATCGTGCATATAAAACATATTGCCCCTCAAATGCCCCAGCCACTACAGCATCGTTCATGTGAACTACTTTGTCCACGGTTATTCATTGCAATGAAGAAAAATTGCTATGATGATCAGCGACGGCTTGTCACCGTTGGCGAGCACGGGTTGAATCATGAATGCAAGCTTCAAGCCGGCCGGACCACCCAACCATGCGCTATACATAGCGATTCTCATAATTTCAACAGGCTTACATATTACATCATAAACATACTATTTCACATGAACAATGGTGAAACTAAGATATGGGGATAATATTATACTTGCAATGAAATCGCATTGCGTTTTCATTATAATACTGCTGGGTCGAACACACAGTCAGACCCTCGCGCTGTGATTGGCTAAGACTCCGCGTCACCCCCCACACAGACCCTCCTCCCAACACACTTTATTCCGTCCCGAGACAAAAACAACAGTGGATATAAACAGATACAAACACATAGAGGGAGACAAAGGGAGAGTGTATGTCTACAGGGCAGCAGCTCAGCATCAAAATATAGGGGAAGATAGAGGGAATAAGGCCACAAATATAGATAGATAAATATTTTGATTTTTGGCTGAAAACCTGCCTATATCACCTTTAACAAAAAAGTGGCTTACAAATGTTATACCAACTATAAATGAATGGATTGATTTAATGGTATATTTATCATGGGAAGAATTACATTCAGCTTTAGAGGCCAGGTTGAAGTCTTCACAGATAACTGGTTTAGATGGATTGCTCATATCTCGACAATGAGACCTGATTTTGTTTAAATTAATTTGTTTAACCTGCAGAAGCAGTTACACCTGTTTGAGATACTTGTATTTGTGATCATCAATAGAGAAGAGAGGCAGATTTCCCCCCCTTGTGTGTATTGCATGTATATTGTCTTGTTTTATTTTGTCTGTATTGTCAACTGTCAGTCGTTTCGTTTTCATCTTTGTCTGATTAAACTTCAATAAAAACGAAATTGAAAAAAAAAAAAGAAAAAATCGTGAAAATGTGCCTTAAATCTTCGAATATATATACAGTATGTCAGTGTTTCAGTTTTTAACTCAAATCTTTGCTTCTGGGAGGTCCCTGGAACAACATATTTTCAGATGGGGGTCGGCGCCATATTACATATATAATCTTTGGGGTCCTTGGCATGAAATATTGAGAACCACTGAAAAAAATATTTTGTTTTAATTTCGACGTCGGGCCTGAATGGGTTAAGTGCATACAGACACAGACCAGCTGTATAGAGGAATGGGGGAACCTGTAACCTTTCCGTGAAGAGCTGGCGGTCTCCACCTCCATCTCTTCTTCTGAATGTGCATCGTTCTGTTGTTCATCAGGCAGCGAAGCAGGACCCCTACCTGGGCGGCGTGTTCCGCTATCTGGGACACTACTACCGCCAGGTGGCGAAGGACCGCGGCCGAGCGCGGGGCTGCTACAAGAAGGCCTTTGAGCTGGACGGCGGCGACGGCGAGTCGGGGGCCGCCTCGGTGGACCTCAGCATGGCGCAAGGGGACATGGTGAGGACGACGACGACCCCAGTAGGGGCCGTCGCGCTTGCACGTTTACGTTGACGGTTAAATGTCACGCAAATAATTGCGATTGAATTGTGTTTTTGGCCATTGGACATTGGAACATTTAATGTGAATGGAGAGTTTGCCTTGCCTGCATGTCAAAACAAGTGGCTGAAACAAAGTGGGGTGCAACAGTTGATTGATCGTTAAATCGAATCAATTTAATTGCGTGTTATAACTTGGACTGTCCAATAGGGCTGCTTGATATTTGTGTGCCACATCGTTGTATGACGAAGTAAATGGGCTTATAGTGTTTGTTTATGTACAGTATACAAATACAATATGAGAGAAAAATATGCTTCTTGATTATTCTTTGATTCATCCCAAACTGGGAACCCATTCCTGTAAAAAAAGTGGAAAAAAAGAAAGAATACCCCTTTGTTTTTTGTGTAGAAACAGGAACTCAGTTTAGCTCCTCCCCTTTCTCCTCCAGGGTGATTCTGTGTTTATTCCTACTAACAACAACATGTTTGAGAGCAGGGACAACTGTGGCTCAGGAGGTAGAGCAGGTCGTCCAATGATCCATGGGTCGGCGGTGCGAATCCCGGCTTCTCCTGTCTACATGTCGAAGTGTCCTTGGGCAAGACACTGAACCCCAAATTGCTCCCGATGTGCTGGTTGGTACCTTGCATGGCTTCCTCCGCAATCGGTGTATGCATGGGTGAATGTAATGCACAATCTATGTAAAGCGCCTTGGATGGCGCTATATAAATGCACCATTTACCATGTTTAGGCCAGTGGTGCTGTCTTGAGAGATTAGATTATCAACCATCAAATTGATATAGAATCAATTGACTGTCGATAGTTGCAGCCCTAGTTGAAAGCCATCGTGTTCCATTACATTATCGGTTTCAATAATGTCTCTCTCTCTCTCTCTCTCCATGCCACAGGACACTGCTCTGGCAGTGCTCCAGTCAGTGTTACAGAAAGCCACTCCGGGCTCGGCCAAGTGGGCCTGGATGCGAAGAGGCCTTTACCACCTGAAGGTTGGACAGCACCCGCAGGCCGTCGCTGAGTAAGACTCTGACATTTGCAGGGATTAAAGTTCTCAGTCACCAGTCTCACGGTCACCACGATTGATTTCAGTCATTTGGATTCCATAGAACAGTGGTTCCCAAACGCTTTGCGTATCAAGGACCCCCCAAATCAACATTTATTAGACCACGGACCCCCCATTTGAAAACATATGCCAGCAGTGACCCCCACCAGGGAGGATTTTCACGGCTCTAGCAGTGATTTCCGAAACACATTCATTTCATGGACCCCCAAATTCACTCCCTGATTTAATGGCATTTCTATCTCTGGTACCCCAATTTATATTGTAAAACCACTGTTAATTTAACTCTGAGAGTGTACAAATGGAGTTACAGACTCATAAGGGTCCATTTGGTTCCTTATGTCTCTAATTGAGCCAGGGACCCCCTGGTCCTGGAACTGCCTCAAGTACCCCTGGGGGTCAAGTGGGGTCCGGGGACTTCGGGTCCGGGACTTTGGGGTCCGGTGACTTCTATATAGACCCTATTCACACACTGTCCATCTTGCCATTAAGTTAACGCAATGCAAAATGCCAACAACATGGGCCGCCGTGTGAATAGGTTCTATCGAAGCATGGCCACGCACCTGAAAAGAGTCTAGAGATCTACAAGCTTATACAACACGTCTCAGCGGGTTGAAAGCAATTGTGATGATTCGACGGTGTCTTCTTGCGTGTGTGTGTATAGCCTGCAGGCAGCTCTGCGGGCCGACCCAGAGAACTGGGTGTGTTGGGAGTGTCTGGGCGAGGCCTACCTGAACCGGAGGAGCTTCACGGCTGCCCTGAAGGCCTTCAGCAAGGCCCACCAACTCCACCCGGCCTCCATCTACAGTGTCTACCAGGCGGCCGCCATCAAACAGACCCTGGGCAAGTTCAAGGAGGCCGTCGCCGAGTACCTGCAGATCACGGCACGGGAGGACTATGTCCCTGCTCTCAAAGGTGTGTGTGTGTGTGTGTGTGTGCAATACTGTATGTGAAAATGTCTTGTGCCAAGGACCCCCCCCCCCCCCCCCCCCGATAAGAGAAGATTTGAAATTGTCTTAAGAAAATATTCAACATTTTCCAGAGGCTCGAAACATAATGGATGAAGTGGTTAAAATGATTGTGATGATGTGTTTCCTTTTGCTATTATAGCCTTTATTAAACGTTACCGTGACCGTGTTCTACTACTACTATATATCATCGTGTCCAGGTCTAGGAGAGTGTCAGCTGGCCCTGGCTAAAGGTTTGATGGAAGATTGCAGAGATGGAGGTGCCATCGACCTCATCCAACAGGCTATACAGAACCTCTTCAGGTATGCATTAGGAGAAGTGATACAGCAATATGAAGTATTGGGTGCAACAGTTAATGAAACTAATACTTGTAATCAATAAAGAATTCTCTATTTTATAACCCATTAAGACCTGGGAAAGCATCCGTGTCATTTTAGATATTTGTTTTAAAATACAAAGTGACTCATCTTTTTTTGTATGGCCGACTGTAGCATCAATCTGCAATTTCTTCAGCTGGTTGGCTGTATGTCTGCGAAACGCGGCAGCCGGACATCAAATTATTGACTAGATCCATCCATGCATCCAACCATCCATCCATCCATCCATCCATCTATCCTCCTGTTGAGTCCTCCATTAATTCACCTTTGCTTCTGTCCTGACCTTCCTCCAGGGCAGTGGAACTCCGTCCAGACCTGTCCTGTCTGTGGAAGCTGCTTGGAGACGCCTGCACCACCACCGTGGGAACTGTGTCTCCGAACAGAGCCCAGGTCCTGGTGCCTGGCCCGTTGGCTGGCTTAGAACCCTCCACCCAGAGCCACAGTCTCAACCAGGCCCAGACACTCAAAGTCGGGGAGAGGTATTCTTCTTCTCCTTTCTATATTGAGCAGAACCTACAATGTAAAATCGGTCAATATTGACAAATCAGTAGCTGACTATTATGCCACTAACATGTGGAATGCCCTACCACCAGCCATCAAAAAGTGTGACCCCCTAACCTCCTTAAAAACCGCCATAAAAGAGCACCTGGCTAGTGTTTCCAAAATATATATATATTTTTCTGTAAATAAAACGTACTGCTCCTAGTATTGATGTAGGACAACAGTGTTATCCTTTTAGCATTATTGTATAACTGTGCCTCTGTACTTTTTTTTGCAAACTTTGAATAAAGTATTAAATCAATAAATAAACGACATTTTAATGTCCTGTAGGTGCTATGGCCGTGCCCTGAAGTTGATGCCCGAGGCCCCCAGCCTGTGGTACGCCCTGGGTCTCAACTACTACCAGCAGGCCCACATACCCTGCTCTGCAGAGGTGGAGGAGGACGGCTCCCTGGCCCTGCTGCTGGAGAAGGCCCAACAGGTGACACCCATTAAGACCTGAGGACCATTCTACAAAATGTCGTCTTCTTTTCTGAAAAACGTACTTTTTGAGTGGTGCTCAAGGACCCCCAAATTATAATGTCTTTATTACATGGCTTGTTTGAATGCTTAATTGATTCTGACTGGTCAATCGCTGAATTCAGCGGCGATCAAACCCTCTGAGCACCAGCTGCGCCCCGTTTGATTTACTGCTGTTCCCTACATGACAGCCATGTAAACACACACACACACACACACACACACTAGTGACACACACTGTCATTTACAGCTAAACATTGCTCTCAAAAATGTTTTTGAAAACATTTGAGCGAGAGATAGACGAAGCAGGACCCGCAAATGGATTCGATTTGATCAACTCACTTCCTTGTTTTCCGGCCAGACGCAGCACAGCGCGAACTTATGGAATACTTTTTTGTGTCAATGTATTAATTTATGTTAGGTAGCCATGTAATAAGCGGGATAATATCTGGCTATAGCTGGTCATTGTCGGGAGATAATTCACCTTCAGGGAGTTTAACCACTTACTTGGCCGCTTACCCCCCATCTGTAACATCTTGTTACAGCCAGGGACCTCCCAGAAGCAAAGATTTGAATTCAAAATGTTAGCTATAAAATACATATTATTCAAAGATTTGTATATTATGTGCTATTTTTGAATAGCCAAAGCATAACACAATGAACATTTAAATAACGCATGCTTTCCCGGTTTTAATGGGTGGACATTGAATATTGCTTAGGATAATTTACATTTGTTATACATTTACCATTCTGCCCTCTGTTTCTCCTCTCAGTGCGTGAAGAAGGCGATCATGATGGACAGTGGGAGCCACAGCTACTGGAATGCCTTAGGAGTGATCGCCATGAACAAAGGTGATTTATCCTTACCAACCTAAACCTATGTCACTGTTGTAGTCAGCAGGGTCATGTGACCTTGGCCTAGATCAGTGGTGCACATACATTATGTTATAATTTAGCTATTGAAAAATAGCAGATCTACAAGCTCATAGCGCGCCACCGAGTGGCGCGCTATGAGCTTGTAGGTCTGCTATTTTTGAAAAGAATCACACCCATGTGAACTGAGTGGTGCAACTCCCCCCCACCTCTCTCTCTCTCTCTCTCTCTCATTAGCAGGCAACAGTGCAACACTATCCCTCTCTCTGTTTCTGGCACAACAGCGCCACCTACTGGTCATGTACTGGTGCTCATTAACGAACGCATGAACACATAGGTGAACACGGACATTGCTGTTCCTTGGAGTGGTTGCACCGCTCAAAAAGTGAA